>NC_136628.1:27868322-28148322 GCF_933228915.1 Telmatherina bonti | reverse complement strand
CTTACTCTTATCCATTGGTCTCATGGTTTTGAAAACTTACGCTGCGTGGTGCTGCAGTTGCTCCAGTTTGCTTTGCAGTTTATCATTGGTTTGTTCCGTCTATGACACAAAGAAAAAACAGTGGGGGGAAAAAAAAAAAAAGCAAGTAAATGTCAATAAAAATACACCAAAATGTACATTTCAAGCAGACAAAACCGTGTTCAGACAAACAAGTTGTTGGAGATAATCAGTTCATGTAGATTCATTTATCTCACCATTATGATCTTCTCAAACATGAGGGCCGTCTGTCCAGCTGCTTCACTCAGTTCTCTGCTCAGCTTACTGTTCTCATCCTGCAGAGCTCGGTTCCTCTCCAGAAGTTTTGTTACGCTCTCTGCCGACTCCGGTCTGCGACAGAACAACTGGTTGACTGTCATGGCCTTTCAGTAAATCGATAAAGTGGCTTTATTTGTACATGTGTTCAGTCCTACCCAGAGAGCACAGGAGCCACTCCTCCTCGTGCATGTAGTAGCATCACCTGCAGCTCTTGAACCTGTCAAAAATGATCAAATTATTTGGGCTGTTTAATAAATTTTACACAAAGAACATATCAGATTATATCAAATGCTTTTCTTTCCAGTGTTTTTTAGGCTTGTACCTGTTGTTTCAGTCTGTTCATTTCAGCAGCTCGGGGATCAACGTTAACAACAGGTTTGTTTTTAATCTTGCGAGCTCTGTCAGCATATCGCAATGTGTTGATGGTTTCCTCCATGTTTGTATCAGCGGGACTGATGCATGCAATCATCAAAGTGTGACTATTCCCTCCCAAAGAATCTAAGCACAAACACATGAAGCGGTACTCAAAACTGGGATTATGATATTTATTTTAAATCTGTAAACGTGTTAATGAAACAAGACTTTCTTTTGCATAAGAAGAGGAAGACAAAAAGAGAGATAAAAGGTGTTGGAAAGTAAATTTTGTGCAAATACCAACAATACCTGCCAACTTATTAAGCATCAGGATGGTTCAGTTTGGCAAAACAGAACCAAATTTGCATGATAACTTGTAAAGTACAAACTGCCTCCGAACATAAACTTGCTTAGTCTGAAGACCAAAACTGAGATTCAAGTCTGAACTAACAACCAATGTGACTTTTGAGCATTTAAATCAAAGTGTACCTTGTAGCAGACGGGTGAGCTTCGAGTCTCTGTATGGAATAAAGGTGTTCTTTTTGCTTTCATCCCCCAAGGCACTGATCACGTTACCCAGAGACAAGAGGCCACGATTGATGCTGATGCCTAGGGATAATAACAGGATATGTGCTCTTGGATTTTTTACCATTTCAATATAAAGACATGACACTTGCAGTAAAAAACAAAAACATTAGCATCTTCTTAGCACCTGTATTTAGCAAGTGACATGATTTCGAAACTCTTTTGTAGCAGAACAGTTTTGACTACCTTCTTTCAGTCGATCACCCTCTGCTTTGGTTTTCTTTTGTCTCTCTGAACCAGCCAGGTCCACAAGGTGCAGCTTTGAAACAACCGAATCCGCCCTGCAACAGATGTTTGAAGGCATATTCAAAATATAGTTTTAAAAAAATGAATAAAAGCGATGCTGCTGCTGCCAAGCTGACACTTTAACTTTCAAACACTGAGCCAGTTTTAGCAATCATTCATTTTTTCTGATTACCTATTTATCGCTGCTTTCCTTTGTGCATTACTTACATTACCATCTTGCATTTTTAATCATATTTAACTCAGTTTTGTCCTGAACAGGCACATATGTGATGTTCCTGATGCATTACAGGGGACTGTATAAATGATGTAGTTTCACAAAGGTTGGTAAAGGTTAAAAGGAAGTTAACTGAACCAACTTGTCTGTCCCTCTGCGCTGCTCCAGTGTAATAGTGAAGATGGCATGGGAACGCGAAGAAGCAGCATTCATGGCTGTGGAGCCCACAGTGCGAGCAGAGTTTCCGAGCTCCAGACAGCCCACCATCTCGTAGTCGGTCAACACCTGCCTCTCTGTTAACCCCACAATCTGCAAAGTGTTTTAATAAAAATCAAATCTGACATCAAGAAGGTCAGACACAAATTAAATTCTTTGAAATTTGTCTATTTGTGATCAATCACCCTATAAAACAAGGTGAGGTGGGGGTTAGGGGTGTTCACATTAAAATTAGCCACTCACCTTAATACCATCTTTAGGATCTTCCCGAATGCTGAGACCAGGTTTATCTTTAGATGAACACAGCAAATCTAAAATTTCTTCATTATATATCTAAAGTGATAAGAGGGGAAAAGGGTAACTAAGGTCTCTGGTAAAACAGAATAATCACAAGATGCAAGAAAAACGATGAATAACGAAATGTAAACAAAGCATATTCAATAACCTCCAGATAAGATACTGCAAGGCAGAATTCACAGTCTGTTCTCTTCTCCCTCTCTGCAAAGATCCTTTTGATAACTCGGGGAATAACTCCGACTGAAGGGTCATTCTCCTGGGCTGATGTGTATGTTCCTCCCATTGAATAAGTCTTTCCTGATCCAGTCTGGCCATATGCAAGAACTGTAGCGTGGTAGCCTAGCAAAGGAAAAGTGTAAAGATGTAAAAGTAATTCACAAAATCACGAGAAAGGGGGCAAAAACAAAACAATTTCACTTCTTTAAAATGCTTGTGAAGCCAAAAAATAAGACCCTTACTCCCTTTCTAAATTAGCTTAAGAGTCAGAACTTGCAGTCAGTTCCAAGTGTAAAAAAGTGTGTAAAACCATGATGACTTTCTTTAGAGCAAAGATGTACCTTTGAAAAGCCCTCTGAGTAGGGGGGACACAGCTGTATTGAAGACTTCTTCTTGCTCAGAAGAAGGATCAAAAACATAATCATAAGTGAATGCCTTCTCTGTGCCGACAATCACCTGAAAAACAAAAACAAAAAGGAACACAGATATTCTTTCACATCATCATTTGCATTCTGGGTGCATTCAAACCATCTTATTCTAATAAAAATCTTAAGTGCGACATCACAAAGACAAACATTTGTTAGTCTGTTGCTGACTGCTTTACCTGTGGCTCCCCAGGCACAAAGGTAAGACAGCACTGACATCCCTCATTTATTTCTTTGGGTACCAATGGGCGGCATCGCAAGGCAACCCGCACTGGGATCACTTTCCCCTCTTCATTTGTCATGATGAAAGATTCCAATCAATAACTTTAATGAAAGAAGAAGCAGTAATTAATATTATTGTCAAAAGTTATATAAATAAAGTCAAGTGGCAATGTGGTATTGTGTTATTACATATTTAGATAGTTAAACAAAATCTTTACAGCTCAATCATCTTCAGTTTGAACTGAAACGAGCTAACAAGGCAGAAAATAAACACAGAGGCTTTCATTTGTTTTCAGATTTTTTTTTATAACTGCTAATGAACTGATTTTAAAAAAAAAGACCAATGGAGGATTCAACAAAGCTAACAAACTAATCAAATTGCAAATAACAAAAAAAAAGCAATTAGAAAGCAAGTCAAACCACTTTGGTGTTAAAGGGTCTGTCACAGTGACATAAAACAAAAAATGCATACTTTTAAAATTAGACCATGCATAAACTACAAAGAATGAAAAAAAACTTTTGAACTCCCTGAGGGAAATTCTATCATAGTTTGCTTCCTTTTTTCTTTATTTTTTATAAATTATGTTAATTGTAATCTGAAATTTGACTGAAATAATTTACATCTTATTTTTCCACCTTTTGCAGCTATAAAAGTTTCAACACTCCAGCAAACATCTTAAACAAGGTTTCAGCATGTTTATGGGAATTTCTGACCATTATTCCAGATGCACATTTGTGAGGTCAGGCACTGGCATTGGACAAAAAGGCCTAGCTCAGTCTTTGCTCTAATTCATTACAAAGAAGCTTAATTGGGTTAAGATCAGGACTGTGAAGGACATTAATCTTGCTTAGAACACTATAATTTACTTACTCAGAGGTGTACCCAAATATTTTTTGTGTCACTAACGAAAAATATTAGGGGTGGGAAAATCTAATCGAAATCGAAAATCTGGATTTTTTTTGCTTCACAATTTTAAAACTGATTTTTTTGTTTTAAAAAATCTATTTTTTCAGATAAACAAAAATAATCGATTAAATTTTTTTGGTCATTTTTATTGTTTTCATTGATCTTTTTACTTGTCTTCTTGGGCATTATAGCAGCAGAATGATGATCTGGCTGCTGTGTTGTTTTTTCCTATTTGAAATCAAGAAAAATGACAAGCAAAAAAAGTTTTGTACATTTATTTTGTTTTTAATCTACAAAAATCAGCAATATTGAAGAATTGTGAGAAAAGCAATTTAAATCGAATCGGCACCCAAAGAAATCAGAATCGAACCAGGGAAAAAAGCATATCCTCACAGCCCTAAAAATACAAATAATGTCAACAAAACACAAAATAAAGCTACTGTGGTCGTTTACAGAAACAAAAAAGTAAATATTACCATAGAAAGCAACGTAATAGCGCTGAGAAAGAAGCAGCTCACAATAGTGTCATTTGGACATAATGCCTTTTTAAGCACAAATGTGAACAATTCACATCCTCTTTTTAGTTTATACACCATCTGAACATTTGCGTCTGAAGGGTCTTCATCGACTTTTGTTTTGATTTAAAAAAAACCAAAAAAAAAAAAAAAAAAAAACCAACAACAAAACAATAGTGATTACAATAAACTGCCAGTGGAGATTAATCCTTCATTAAATGTAGAAACTTTTAAACCCAGGTTAAAAACATTTCTTTTCGCATGCACCTATGCATGACATCTGCACAGTAACTTTTAATTTACTCTGCTTTTAATCATTTTAATATAATTTATTATTTTAATGTGATTTTGTTATTTGTATTTTCCTTCAATGCTTTTTTCCCCCCCTGTAATGCTTTCAATGTTTCATGTAAAGCACTTTAAATTGTCTTGTACATGAAAGGCGCTATACAAATAAACTTGCCTTACAAAAAAGTGGTCAGTGTCCTACAGTACGCTTCGTTGTCTCCCTATACAAAGTAACCAAATGAATGAACCGTGTATGACATTATTTTGGGCGAACTGAAACAAAGCTGTGCATGATGAAGACGTAGCCGACCATTTTCTGATTGGTTAACCCTTCACAGTAACGTCAACGTATTCAGCTGATAGTTTTCATTACCGGTAGCAACAAAGAAATTTAGCAAAACAAGTCCTCGCATTCATGGTTTAAACATTGGTTTTCCATTAAATGGCACACAAAACAAACCAGACTGAACCTAGCCGATGGGTGATGAAGTTATAGTTTCACGTTAGCTAGCTAGCAGCGGTGGATAGACGGACGTAAAATTTGACGTACCTTTTCAAGTTTTTCCCAGAACTAATGATCAAATAATTCAAAAACGTACATTGATTAACTCTGTATAGCAACGGGAAACGCTAACACGCGACCCTAAACGTTTACTTTATTGTATCAATTAATCTTAGGAGTTACTGGATGGATTTTAATCCTTTCATCGTTTACTAACATTACCAGAGAAACGCTGTTTCTGCCCGCGACTTTCAAAAATTCAGCGCCGCCCCCTCCTTCTTCTTCTACGTTTAATATCAAGGCAGAGTTCGACAGATTGCCGTTTTACTGACCTCTAGCGGCCAAAAGCAGAAACGCAGTAATTCCACAAAGCAGACGCTGCAAAGATTCCCAACCTCTCCTAGTGTTCATATATCTGAACCTGTGGGGCAAAGCTATGTAATTAGAAACACCTAGTAAACATTCTTTACTAAACTTCCAAGTCCAGGTACTCTTCAACTTCTTAATAACAAACAAACAGTTAGAAAAAAAAGAGGACATTAGAGCCACATTTGCAAGGCAATATCTGATCCAATAATTCTAAAGGCAAACATGCCTTTAGGCAAACGTGCCAAGGCCTAAATTTTTAGGGTTTTTTCCCTTATAAATACAAGAGGCGGGGAAGCTGAGTGACTAACTGACTCGTTCTGGCTGGAAAAGAAAGGTCATTTCGCTGGAAGCAAGAAGGGAAAACAGCTTAGTCCAGTGATGACAAGGTTTCTGCAGGGTAGAGAAATCTAAGCTGACCATATACTGGCAGAAGTCAAAGCTTCAGAAAGCTGTATGTTTCAGAAAATGTGCATAAACATTTCCATGAATTCATCAATGTTGACCTTGCATGCAAGCAATGAAGTCATATATTACCATTCGATTAGCATAAGCTATAGAGGAAGAGTATTAATGATTGTTTTGATCCCTTTAAGCAGACTTGAGTTACATTCATCAAGTAATTAACACTAATCAATCCCCTGTTAATATATTTTAATCACTCGTGATATTTACTGGACTTCCCCTTATTAAAATAATCATCATGGGTGACTCTTTATTTAACCAGCTGTGTCAGACGTGAGTCCATCCTGCTGTAGAAAATTCCACTGAAAGATCTTAATGATAACATGTAAATTTTCCCTGCTTACAAGAATAAAACTAAAGGTGAAAAATAAGTATACATTACCTAAATTAATGTTGTGAAAGCTACCAATAATGACTGCTCTCAGCTTATCTGGGCTGACAGCACTGTATATGCTATACTGACCTTGCTAAGAGTGCACATGCTTCACACATCAGCCTAAAGGAGAGGAAATTCAGCCTGCTTCACCCTTTCCTGTTGTAGCTTCAAAAGCTAATCTGGATCTGGTGAATTTCACTACAATGACATCATCCATGCCTGAAATTCAATGGTTGCATGAATAGGATTTGACGAGAAAACATTCAGCTCGGCAGCATTAAGCCATGTGTACCTACTACCTTTATCCTCCACAAGGGTAAATGTTTTATCATGGAGTTTATATTTAATGTAAAGTTGAACTTAAGTTCAAAATCATTTTACTTTAGTCACTTAAAATTATGCCTTACTCTGCTTAGGAGGATATCATTTGAATGGTTTTCTATATTTGAATGCTGTTATATTACTCATATTCAGTACTCAAATAATAATATAATACATCCCTGTTCCTAGCTTATATTAAATGGATCCAATAGTCTATTACGTTCTGCACAATGACTGATTAATTTGAGCCAGAAGTTTTGGAGCCTAAATACATGGAAGACCTGCAGGATTGTGGCTCTCGATGACCGGAGCTGGACACCCCTCCAAGGCCATCTTAATCAGCTGGAAATCTGTAAATAGGCTCACATTTCTTAGGGTTAAGGGTTACTTGTCTGCCTCGGATAAAAAAAGAAGACTCTGATAGCATGCTGAGGTGTGTTTAATATAAGAACAAGTACTTAAACAGAACTACAGGCAAGAAATATAAACTTATTCATCCAGTTCTATCTCAGTAATAAGTTACTATGATCAAATATTTTTCTTGTGTCAAAATTATATCATAAATCAGGTGGGAAAAAGGCAGTTACGAAAGATGATTACTACCTTTGAGTGTTTTGAGAAAAGCACATAAATGAATTTGGCTACTTCATTCTCAGAGTCCCTGCGTCTCATGCCACCCACCCAAAATAATGTATCTCTTTTATAATCTTTCGTTGGTTTCATGGCAGTACTCTGAGTCAAGATCATCATCAGCTGAGACAGGGTGGGCATAGAAAATGTCATGGGGCAGAAAAATGTGTCTATTTCATTACAACCTCCCTATCAAGTGGAATACAGACAGATATGTTAGCTGTGCTATCCACAAAGCTGGATTATCCAATGGGCATTGTGTGCACAGGCCCAGGAGCTCACGCCCACTTGGGCCCATGTGGGGCTTAGGGAAAACACTAGTAGTTTGGACATAAACGCAATGTATATAAAAGCCAGATAGTCACACCAAAGTGTCCAGTGTATTGCTATTGGTACCACTGGCTGAGAGACGTTAAAAATGTCATTTCACAGTGTATCCTTCACAATTTTCACAGTGTTGTGGTGGGGAAGGGGGCCCCTGGAACACTCTGGGCCCAGGGGCCTGTGCACTTTTAATCCGGCCCTGGCTATCATTTGTGTTTGTCCTATCTCAACTCCCAGAACTGTGAATTACATTGAAACTGTTAACTCCAGAGTCATAGTGTAGTCATATGCCTTGTACAACTTTAGGAGAACTGTTACTTTTCATGCACGTACCATACGCACCGACGTCAAGAACGCGCATGCTTCCAGAGCAGCGTACATTTATTCTGAATTGCACATTCGGGACCTTGTAAAGCTACGCATATTGTGTAGTAACGGGGCGCAGACCATTTTCTGAATCCGGTTCTGGCGTGCCGACGACTCCGATGCCTGTGCCCACAGACTGATCGTAGGGCTCTTTTTTTTTTTTTTTTTTTTTTTTTTTAACCGAACAGCCAAGAACTGTAGCAGCTGACAGACGGATGCGGAGGGTGGGTTGCCAAATCCAGCGGCTTTCTCACGGTCCACGGAGAAGAATGCGCGTCTATATGTATCCCCATGAGCGGATGACAACCTCCAAACAAACCTATACTGAAAACTTTCAGCTCTCCATTTGACGCGGGGGTGTTATTGAGATTTTTTTTAACCCAGGTCCAAGAACAGTAATGATGCAGGTGCAAACTGTTGGCTAACGGTACTTGACATGACTTGCTCGGTGCTGACGCGTTTCATTGTGCCATGCCAACCCTGCATTGTCAGATGCCATTTTACTCTGCGTTACCCCAGCGTCTGGCATTTCAATATTCTGGGCCTGTTGTATAATTAGAAGTTCGTGAGGCAGTAACAAACAAGCTGGTGCAATGAGAAGCTACGCTGTCCAAGACACTGTGCGCAATTTGTGCTGAAGCTTATGGGTCCTGCGTACTCGAGCTCCCGGCTTCCACTTGGAGAGGTGTGCTGCGGGGCTACAGCGCAACGGCTGTCGGCTTCACATCTGGACCGCTTGGATATTGTCATCTGCGGCCTGTTCGGATTGTTCACTCCCTGAACTTGTGTGTTTAAGGGGAACTGAAAGAAATCGCTTCGTATGGTGTCGTTTTAGGGAGAAGGGGTGTATATTTGGCTCGGACTTTACATTTTAGGCGATCCACTGGAACACCAAAGCTTGACTGGCTGACCACTAAAGGAACAAAAATCCAGTTATGGATTTTATGTAGGGAAGTCACGCATTATTAAAGGCAACGCTAGGGTGACATTGCAGTCTTCTCTCACCAGATCGGTTATTTCGTCGTCCGACAAAAAAAAAAAAAAAAATAAAAAAATAAAAGAGTGAAAGTGGAGTATTGTCCGTCGTACGTATCAACGCAGTGGGATTTCTACGTCTGGTCGGCGTTCCCCCCCACCCTTCCCGCGGTGACGGTAATGGGTCGGAAGCGGTGTGTCGGTGCAGATTGTTCCAAGATGGCGGCCGGGTGCTGCGGGGTGAAGAAGCAGAAGCTGTCGGGATCACCCGGATCGGGGGGTCCCGGCGGGGTGGGGGCGGGAAGCGGGGTGGCAGGAACCGGACATTGTGGATCAGAGTTGGGGATTGGCTCCTCTGCGACTGTTGCTGCAACGGCGAACGTGAGCAGGGCAAACGGCCTGGGGGGACCCGGGGGTAACGTTAGCGGCGGGAGTAGCAGCGGTGGCACAAACTCGCTGTCCCCAGCTCCGGCCGGTTACACTACATCCGGCCTTTCCCCGAATCTCAGCCCGGGACCAGGTTCGGGAAGTGGTGGCAGAAAAATGGTCGTCTCAGCAGAGATGTGCTGCTTCTGCTTTGACGTGCTTTATTGCCATCTGTACGGATACCAACCTCCGAGAACACCCAGGTTTACAAACGATCCCTAGTGAGTATTTTTCAGTCTATTGTTGTTTTGTTGCATGCCAAAGCCCGCTGTTGTTGTATTCCCACTACAGATGTTTTTGGTTTTTTTGCACCGCATTCGGTGGATTTCATTCTGTGTCCTGCTTCAATGTCCAGAGCACAAACTGTCACATCGAAACAACATTCAACTTTTCAAGAATTTAACTCAAAAAGCTGGCGGCCACAGAGTAAATGAACCAAGTTGGAAATTAGGCCTAGTCGAATAGACTATCCGCACTGGCCTGCTGCTGAAAAAGCCGTACACTGACTCTATGGTAAATTTGATATGATGTTCATTGAGCAGTGTTTTATATAAATTACTGATGCGCGATGTCACTTTTGATCTACTGTTGGTTCTTGTCGGTAAAGGAAAGATTTTACGGGACTGTCGGTCCAACCAAAAATTGCTAAGCTAATATTGGCTAAGCTACTAGCGTTAGCTAACATCGGCTAACAATTTACACCGAAAAGAGGGTGGAACGAAGATAAGAAAATGTATTTTTTCGGCTTCATAGTTGTTTAATCTTGATATGACAAGTAGTTTAATAAATACTAAATAATAACATTAGAAATTAATTCAGGTATGTATAGTCTCTTGAATGAACTGAATGGCTACATAGTGGGGTTAGCTCTTAGCCGCATGAGCTATATTAGCTCAGTAACGAAGCACTAATGAGCTTCTGGTTTTTAATTTATTGACACATTTATTCAGAGTATCCTGTATGCCATTATTACGATAAGTGCATACATTTGTCAATAGTTTCTTTGACAGGTTTTCTTTGGTATGAATGACTTGCCGTCGAATTACCGGAAAATGCCGACTGAATTTAGCTTGAACCAACAAAGAAAATGTGGGACTTAGCTGTCCTAAGCTTTGCTTAATTTAACTGGTATTTAAGAAGTAGTGTCAGTGGTAGATTAATTAAGCTCGTAAACAAGTAAAACTGCCTTAATGTTTTAAAGTTCCACTAAAGATAGTTGTTTAGGTCATATGACCAAAGTAGCATAAGGTCAATAAATGTACATTATTTGTCTGTTAATGCTCTCCTGCGCCCTCCGTGGAAACATTTTGTCCCCACCCTATATGACCATAGTAATGTGATAGCATGTGACTTAAATGGCGTCTTAGTCACATTTTAAGGTGGTTAAACTAGTTTTTTTTTTTGTTTGTTTGTTTTTTGTTTGTTTTTTTCGTGGTAAAGAAGAGTTATTACTTAAAAGTAACATGCAAACATGAAGGGTTGAAAAGTGGTTTGTGGTAGTTTGTAAGGCAACAACTTAAAGCCACATAAAAACATGCATTTTGTTTGGTGTAATACAGCATACATTTATTCATTGTCTGTCAAATTAAAAGAAAAAAATGGCAGCAAATCTAAGTGGGGAATAGTTTCTTAGCAGTGCATTAACAGTATGTACTGTTCTCTTCCACTTTGTTTTGTAGTGTTCTTTTATTGTATTTTCTTTTGTTGACCTAATTAAATGCTTTTTAAATGACATGATAAATGGCTACATTTCAAATTAAAAGTATTTTTCTACTCTCTTCTTGTCTTTTACTGTTGCTTAATCGCCATACAAAATATATTTACAAAATAAATTTCTTCAAAGCCCCTGCCACCACCACCACCAGTATAAATGCATACTATTTTACTTGATTTGTGACCTGTAAAGTTACGTTACATGTAATAATATACGCGATAATAACTCATTAAAGGGTAAACGTCACCTTTTACGCCTGGGATTCCTCACTTGAAACGTAGTGACCTAATGTCCAATGAATTTGTAAAGTAGGGTAGGTTTAGAAACTCATACTTATTGTTGTGTCCTTGACACATCCTTTACTTGGGGGCATTGTCAGATTCAATTATTGGAATGCTCAAAACAACCTCAACATTGGTTACGTTCATAGTGCTCAGCAGCTCGGCGAGTAAACATTTCTGGATTGTCTTTACACAATATGGAAAACAACTTAGTGTGTGTATTGTATGTTTTTTTTTTTTTTTTGCTATTAATAAGAAGAACATGAGATGCTACCAAACAGAATTTTGTTGTATTCCTGTACAATGACAGTACAAGAGGAATAAGTCATCAAATCTTGTTTACACCAGTTACACCAGTTTAAGACACAGATTGGTTGTACATAATACTTTGTGACTTTTTGCCCTGTTTTGCATGATTCAGCAGCCTTCTGAGGGTCAGTCAGAGAAGATAACCTTTAAACTCATCATCGTATGGTTTAATTGTAATTCAGTGACAGGAACTGATTGTGCAGCTATGAGCACAAGCCTCTGATACAAAATAATCTGATGATGAAAGATGTTTGTTCCGATTCTAGCTAGCAAGAGTAAGAACTGTGGTGTGTAAACTGAAATTATTTGGTCATCTGAGGTGCCAGGCATCAGTCATACAGTACAGTCATACATGTCTGCATGTGGTTTAACGTCAACACTTTAAAATGCCCTCTCTGTTCTGTTTTTCAGTCCGCTGTTTGTCACATGGAAAATAGGCAGAGACAAGCGGTTGAGGGGTTGTATAGGTACATTTTCTGCCATGAATCTGCACTCAGGACTCAGGGAGTACACCCTTACCAGGTAAGCAACTATTGCTATATAGACCTTGTGTTAAGGTGCACATGTAGTAATTAGTTTTCCTAAATCGCAGTGTGTGTGAGGGTTTTATTTCACAGCTGTTATGGCCTGAAAATCAGTCCTGGTAAAAGATAATGTTCAGATAATGTTGAACGCTGCTATATTGGGCAAGTTTATAGCAGCTTAAAATTTAATGTCTGCTTTTTGAATGTAAGAAATAGTGTAACCACTTTCTGGATCAAAGACTGCCTGTCTAAAAACGACAGGTTTCTGAAGAAATGGCACTCCCATATAAGAATGTGATTGCACAGAAAATGAAAGACCATTCATGCAGACTTGGCACGGATTGATGAATTTCCTCAGTGGGCAATTTCTTAGCCATGATGCAGCACCATCAGGGAAGTGTCCGTTTGATCCCAAATTCTTTCTGCAGCATGGCAACCCCAAACATACAGTCAAGTCATTAAGAATGATCTCTGGCATTAACAGGCACATGGGATCCTGCAGCAGATGGTGTGGGCCCCCACAGAGCCCTGATCTCAGCTTGATGGAGTCAGTCTGGGATTACAGACAGAAGTGTAAATCCATAGAAGATGTTCAGAATAACCTTCATGCTAAGCACCTTGAAACACTGTATACAAGTGATGCTGGGTCTCAAACGAAGTATGTTTTTCATAGCTGCAATTGGAATGGTATTACTTGGCAAGTTTGACCCCCCCCCCCCCCCCCCTGCAACTGTTTAGGGTTCTTACACTAAGGCTGAGCAATTTGGCCTCAAGAGTTTGTGACTATCTTTTGGGAGCAGCCATATTTCACAATCTACATCATACTTTTCCCCCACAGATGTAGTTGAACTCTGGTGATGACAGGATTAGTGGTGCACATGGCTGCCTGGGTACAAAGCCTGTCACATCTTAGTAGGTTTTGCTGCAGACTCTCAGTAGTATAAGGGTAAAATATTTTACAGTGGGTGTTTTCATATTGAATCTCAGTAAAACACTTTACATTATTCTTTTAAATCTGTGAAAAGACAGGGATCCTCCTCTTGCAAACAAAATCTTGTACACTGCCTTGCCAAACATGCCAAATAGATGTACAACAAATGCTTCAGTATGATATACATTCACTTTTGGTTGTCATGCCTTGATGTCCACACTTTTTCTTTTGCTAATAGCTCGTCTCATGTTGCCATTTGAGCAGAAAATGTACAACAAAGGAAAAAAAGGCTCAGGGGATGATGTTGGTGTGTGCTGTGTTGCCATATCTGCTTCTATTTCTTTTTCATCCCATCAGCAAGAGTCAGGCATTTAAGACCCTCGCATAATAATGAAACTATCAGATCCTTTAAGACTGGATTTTTATGGCGCTTATCTGTGTTTTGTAATTCTCTTTTTTTCCCTTTGTGCTTTTATGTCTGCAGTGCCCTTAAAGACAGCCGCTTCCCCCCTATGACAAGGGATGAGCTGCCTCGCCTCTTCTGCTCAGTGTCTCTTCTCACAAACTTTGAAGACGTCGGTGATTACCTTGACTGGGAGGTAGGAGATGTGCTTTGCTGAAGCATGCCTTTTTTTAAACAGCAGAAAAAGGGATTTTTTTCCAAGTTGCTTGTCATTATTAGAGGTAAAATCTTCTGAAATTATATATATATATATATATATATATATATATATATATATATATATATATAATTAAAAAAAAAAAAGAAAAAGACATTGCCTGCTTATGCCTTTGATTCTAGGTGGGTGTTCACGGTATAAGGATAGAATTTTTCAATGAAAAAGGATCAAAACGCACCGCCACCTACCTACCAGAGGTTGCAAAGGAGCAAGGTGAGATTTTTTTTTTTTTTTTTTTTTTACCATCTAGATATTAAACCAACTTTGCTTTCACTAAATTGAATGACTCAAACACAAAATCCCCATCTGTTTTCTGTGATATTACTGTTGTTTTAGGTTGGGACCACATTCAAACCATAGATTCCTTACTACGAAAGGGAGGTTACAAAGCTCCCATCACAAATGACTTCAGGAAGACCATTAAGTTAACCAGGTAAAATGACATATATTCTATTAAATGCGAGTTGCAGATGTATTTCTTTCTCAGGACTGTGCACTGAGGATGTGGCGGTTAAAAGTGAATTTTATCGCCCATCTATAGAAGCATGGGTTGAAAAATAAATTTTGTTCCTGTTAAACATTTCTGTAAAATTTGAGTATTTTAATAAACTGTAATAAGAAAAATGTATTTTACATTTACTGAATTAGTCAGTGAACACGCGGATGATCAGTAGTTTATACCTTATACTGTTCCTATGGAGACCAAGTGTCATGTTAAAACCCGGCTGATCTTTACAAACACACTGTTTTACCCTAGGTACCGTAGCGAGAAGATGACGATGGGTTATGCAGAGTACATTGCCCACCGCCAGCACCATCACTACCAGAATGGCATCGGGCACCCTCTACCACCCTACAACCATTATTCCTGACAGCGAGCCGCATGACCAATCATTGGACCTCTCCGCGGACCTTTTCCCAGGAGAGCCTGCCCCCTCCTGGTCTAGCTATTTCTACTACTGTACCATTTTATGATGATAGTTTCCGTTGCCATGCTGGCCGTCTCCTAGACGTTGACATGGCAACGGGTGGCAACGAAGCATCATTTGATTACGGCAAGAAGTCCAGGTGTTTGTGTTTGCCTGTGGTTAAGTTTTTGCAGCATATAAATATCTATTACTTCCCCGCCTTCATTAATATTTTTGAAAATTGAACTAATATTACATTTTATTAATTTTGCATCTTCTCAGCAAATTAATCAGGTGTTTAATTCTGTGGATGGAATGAAGTCTCATGGTGGATTAGTCACATGCTCGTATCGTTTAGGCTTTGCTACATTTAATAAGAGAATACTTTTTGCTTTTTCTTCATTTTCTTTACCTTACTATCCAGATGTGTAATATCATGTAGCAAGGCAACTGCAGTTCTCAAAGGCTGTCTCGTCCCTCCTCTGAATCCTCTCAAAAAAACCCGACTGTTGAGGTTGGTTTTCTTAACCTTGCAAACTCTTGTAGTGTTATAGTTGGAACTATGTATTGAGACATGTATACTCCAAAGTGTAGTTAGGATTGTGATGCCCTTCGACCAGCTCTTGCTGGTGCCATTTATTGATTGTGCTCACAATTATGTGTGTTGCAGTGTGTGGATATAGAAGCTGTTCTGCCATAAGATGAAAACCAGTGAAACATGTTAATTTTCTGAAAAAGAAACAAAAAACGGAAATATTTCACAAAGAATTTTGGCAACCTCCCCCTCGGAGTTGTGTTGTTTTGTGCTGGAAAGAACAGATTTTTTTTTGGCGAGAGTCTACAGCTATAAATATAAAGTAATTGCATTGGAAGCCATTTTTGGGGGGACAGTTGTGGTCGTACAGATATTTGTAAATCATTTATGTAAGACAGGTGACGAGTTGGGTGCATTTCCTTATTTTGGTGAGGGGGAGCTGGTGTTGACTACAGATCTCCAAGTGGAAAAAAAATAATTCCCAGAATGCAAAAGTTTTTGTTGGTTGGAGTTTACTGGCAGAGTCACTTGACAGGGACACGGTAAAGCTACTTAAAGCCATATTCCCTTCTCTTTACTCCAAACCTTGCAAGAGTCTTCAATAATTTGGCTTGAAGTGTTTGCATTTGGTCACTTCTGGTGGATATATTAGGTCTTCAGCGGTTTCTCTCATTTGGTTCATGTCTTGTTCATTGCCCATGTTGTCGTCGAAACATTATCTTGCCTTTTCAGATTATAGCTAACCATTGTCACTCGACCACAAAGTATGATGTATTTAACTAAAAAAACTAAAAAGTAAAAAAAAGAAGAGAAAAAAAAGTAACTGAATGAAACCACACCTCTTGATGCACAACAAAAGTGATCTTATTAACATGTATGTGTCATTTAGAAGTGCATGTCATAGTGTTGCGTAGAAACCAGAGCTGTCACAGTAGTGCAGCAAGTCGATTTAGTTGTTGAAACCGCACCGTCACTGTTCTCCTCGCTCCTCAGTGATATTCCGTTGACCTGTGTGTGTGTGTGTGTACAGCACAGGGAATGTTTTGATTAGTCTGTTTTGTCAGCTGTCTGGCAGTAGGTTCAGGAAACACAGCTGAATTTGTTGGAGCAGAATCTCTGCATGGGGCCTCACAGTTCACAGTCGAGGTCTAGGTGTTTTTTTTTTTTTTTTTTAAATAAAATAAAAAAAAAAAAAAGAAGCCAGGGCTTTGTAAGGACTTCAAAAGCCATTTCCTATCCAGATACTACTAGTTGTGATTCACATCTTCACACATTAGACTAGTTGGACTTAACTTTTAAAGAATGTTTGAACTGTTGAAGATCACCATGCTATCTGCTTGTTTTGGGTTGTTTGCGAACTGGAATTTTTTGAGAGGTTCTTGTAACTTGAAAAACATCTTTTTGTTGTCACAGCCTTTACTGACTGGCAGGTTATTTTTCTTTATGCAAAAATGTCAAGGGCTTTTGGCACTCCATCCACAGTAACCCGAAACGATCCGACTTCAGTTGTGTTGCCTTAAAATGATTTATTACATGATGGACCAGCAGATGATGCTCTGAATGTTCCTCTGTCCCATGGTTTTGCTCTTTCCCCACTCCCATCTGAGCACCACATGCTGAAAAGGGCCTCAAACTACAATCTTCACTTTGGATGCTTTTGCTGAAGTTTTTGTAAACCTACAGGGGGAGGCTAGCAGTCTCCTTGATGCTCATATCTTATGCTTGGACTTTGCATACTCGTTCTGTTCAGTGAAAACTGGGTACTGTGGTGATGTTACCGTTAATGTTTAAACCATGGGAAGACAGCTTTATGCCTCTTGGGAAATGTACCCCACACTACATGAAGAGGGACAGTCGGGCATCGATCTCCTGGTCCATTTAATACAGCACAACCTGAATTTTTCTGCTGCAAAACCAAATTGACCATGCTCTTTTACATATGTCTTTGTATACACATGCAATGCGTTTTGTTGCATGTATGTATGAGTATGAGACCTATGGTTTTATCCATGATATGCTTGATCTATGGCTTAGACACTCTTATTAACCATTAAGAGATTTAAAAGACAAATATGGTGCTATCGGACCTCATATTGGGGTGGTCACAGCTCGTGACTGGTCATGCGGACTCATTGATCATATCATACTTAAAGATGCTGCATGTAAGATTTCCTCTTATAGAAATTGCTGTGAAATGAGTCATGACGGCACATTTTATTACTGAAGGATAACAAACACCCCCAAGAAGCTTTGCTTCCATTTAGTCCAGTGTGGGTAATTTTGGGATCAATTCCCTATGGGAAAACAGACATTCTTACTTATAATTAAGAAGGAAACCCTAGGGGCTATGGAATGTACTGTTAATGGTCGTTATTGCAGTTTAACAGTGATGTATTAAGAGAAAATCCTACATGTTACCTTTTACTATCCTTGATATATGCAGATCTGTTCAACAGATGTTTTTGTTTTTTTTGTTTGTTTTTTTAATTATTATATATATTTTCCTACCAGTGCAAGTCAACACCCCTGCAGGTTTGAAAGGACAAGAAGTCACACGTTAACCTCCTGCCCCTCAATAACTCCCGACACTGTGGCCCAACCTCATGGCCTAGTTTGTCAAGGTGTGATGTGTCGTTCATAAGAAGGTAGCAGGAGTAGTGGTCATAGCCTCACCGGGAAGATTGGATGCTGCTGTTTGGTTTTACAGATCACATCCTTGGTTTTCTTTTTAGCTGCTGAATCATTTGACCTCCTCTGAAAGGGCAAGGTTTGAGTTGTTAAAGATCCTGGTGTTGAGGCTTTTGCTGCCTCTGTTTAACCACATTGAAAGTAAGCATATCCTAATAGGAGATGGTGAGTTAATGTTTTACGTGGAACATGCAGAATACAGTCCTGCCTCTGTGCAGATCCACAGTTAAAAGCATTGATACCTCAAGGGATAATATGGAACGACACTTGTAGGTTCTTGTAGCAGATTGTGTGTTTTGGTTCCATACTAGGGTTAGAGTTCAGCCTCCGCATTCCTTATGTGGTCATTCTTGTTTCTCATGGAATGCTCAAACTCGCGTTACCTTCGTATGTTTGACTGAACCAAAGATGCCAGCGGCCATGCCCAAATGCTGCTCTTCTGGCCTGGCTTCCTGTCCTTCCAAAAACCACCCCTGCTACTGACAAAATGTTCTTTATGTCTATTTTTTTTCTGTGCGATTTCTCAACTGTCTTGACTTATTTAGCAACCCAGTTTTTCAATGAATATTCATTGAATCCGTCTCTGAAGTCATACATGGCATCAAGATGGTTTAAGTGGTTGCAAATTGTTGTTACTTGTTTTGTTATTATTATTATTATTATTATTATTGATATAATTTTCAAAAATGAAAAATCCCATGGTGTGCCTCCTAGCTTTGTGGGTTTATAAAATCTTTTTTTTTTTTTTTGTTTGTTTGTTTGTTTTTCTTCCTTCCCTAAAGACCAGCAGTTATACTTTGTATAAAAGATGGATTTTTCCTTATTTTTTATGCCATTAAAGATGAAAAAGCCTGTTTTCTTTACTCTGGACCCAGTAGCTGCACTGGTATACAATCGCACTGATAGATTAATTAAAAAAGAGAAATAAGTAAATCAATAATAATGATAATGACAAATAAGAACTACAATAAACGTGTGTCTGAAGCTTTTTATTATAAAAGATATTTAAAAAAAAAAAACACCATAAAAAAAGAAAATGACTGTTTTTGTACATCAAAATAAATTCTTTTCAAAGGAATATTTTGGATCTAGTTTCAGAATTATTTTGGTGGTTTTCTATGTTCTGAATTTTTGAGACACTGACTTATAAGACGTGTCACTGTACAAAATAAAATTTCTGTTGCAGTGGCCTGATGGGCTGGGAGGGTTGCCTGGTGTAACTCCTCATACCAACTTTAGTTTCTTTGTCAGTTTTTTGGATCTTTTCGTTTCTTTTTATTTTTCTTTTGCTTTAGTACTCTGAAAAATTTTGATGGAAAAATATGAACTGGGAACTTAAAATCCATCCCCTGTAGAGCTAAACCCTTCCTCCTTTCCTCTTGAATTGCTGTTAGTGTGATGGGACTTGAAATGGGCATTTATAACAATAGTATGACTCCAAAAGAAGAGAAAAAAAACTCCCATAAAACAAAAAAACTAAATCCCCCCCCAAAAAATGGGAGGGTTGGAAGAATATATATATAGATGGCTTATCTGAGTATGTAAGCAATGGCTGTGAAGATAATGTAGTTTTAAACATTGTTATTACCTTTTAAGATCATTTATTCAATAAAAAAAAAATGCAAAATCCACTGAAAATAAAAATGTGTCATTCTGTTGTCTTACAGTGCATACAGCTAGAGCAGGCGTGCCCAAGTCCAGTCCTCGAGATCTACCATCCTGCAACAGATGCAACCCCTATCCAGCACAGCTGAGTCAGATTGCTGAATTTTTCTTCTGCATGTCATTCAGCTCTGCAGAAGCCTGCTAATCAGCCACTTATTTGATTCAGGTGTGTTGGAGAAGGGTTGCACCTAAAAATAGCAGGATGGTAGATCTCGAGGACCGGACTTGGGCACCCCTGAGCTAGAGCAGGAGGGGGGTCCAGCTCTGGTCCTGGATTGCCACAATCCTGCAGGTTTTCCATGTATGTCTGCTCCAACACACCTGGCTTATCAGAACTTATTAAACTGTTGGATCCATTTAATATAAGCCAAGTGTGTCAGAAGAGGAGCCTTACTTTGGACACCCTGACCTACTGCATTTCTCATTAACTGCAACATTTGTATTGGACAAATGTTCTGTTTCTAAAACAAAAGTCTTATTTAACATGCAATCAATGGCCATTTATTTAGGCACACTTGTTCAGTTGCCTAATGTTCATCATATGGAAACTCAGTGCATTGAAGTGTGTAGATATGGTCAACATCCATCTTCTAATGTTCATGGTGTTGGATGGTGGGGGAGTGAAGCCCAGACCAGCCACTTCAGGACTATGACAAGTTCAGACCAAGTATTAGAATGGAAAGTTAATGGGATTTAAGTGACTTTGAATGTGGCAAGACTGTTTATGCAAGATGCACTGCTCTTAATGTTTCATGCAATCAATTCTAGGGCTTACAGAGGGGAGTAAAAAAAAAAAAAAGAAAACTGTTTGTAGTCTGGACCAAAATGTCTGGTTGGTGTCTGAGGTCAGAGTAGAATGGGCAGACTGGAGTTACAGAAAGGAAACAGTAACTCAAATAACCACCCATTACAACCAAGGTATTAATAGTACCATCTTTGAAACCACAAACTTGGATTAGGTGGGCAACAGAAGCAGAAGACCCACACCGGGTGCCACTGCCTAATAACAGGAAACCAACTGCAATTTGCAAAGGTTCACTAAATTTGGGCAACAGACAACTAGAAAACTCATCTGCTAAGCTAAATCTTAACTCCAGCTGCAACATTCAAATAATAGGGTGAGAATTTGTTATAAACAATCTGAAAACACTGTTTTGTATCAAAGGTTCAGGCTGCTGGTGGTGTTTTGATGTGGGGGATATTTTCTTGGCACACTTTGGGCCTCTTTGTACCATCTGAGCATCATCTGAATGCTACAGCCTACCTGAGTATTGTGACAGATTATGCCCGTCCCTTATATGGGCACAGTGTAGCTTCTACTGACGGCCACTTCCAGCAGGATAACGCACCATGTCACAAAGTTCAAACTATTTCAAACTGGTTTCTTGGATACTGTACTCCAATGGCCTCCACAGTCACTAGATCTCAATCCAGTGGAGCACCTTTGGGATGTCAAAGAACATGATATTCTCGTTGTGGATATGCAGCCGACATGTTTGCATCAGCTGTGTGACACTGTCATGTCGATATGGAACCTTGTTGAATCTATGCAACCAATGAAGGCAGATCTGAAGGATCCAACCTGGTAAAAACTGTTCCTTATGGTACTAAGCAATGAAACAGGGCAAGACCTGTTGTAACTGAATCATTGTCAGACAATTTTCCTGTGTCTGTTGTGTAAAGGCAGGACTGATCTGATCACAGTCCTGTCTTAATATAATAGACATAAAAGCTCCCACCCACTCAGATTTAGTCAGATTCCATGCCAAAATCAAGCCTAAAATTAGTGTTGTGGACATGGCTGTGAGCTTGATGGATTTCACCAGTCTTAGTCACCACATGGTAATCTGCTAAAACTCCCCAAGTGAAATACTTAAAGATTTAAGATTAGTAGAAATTTTTAGCAAAGTAATCTGCAGAATTTATATGTTGCAATCCAACAAACATGGAGCAGATTAGTTTGCAGGATCTTGTAGAAGCCACACCTAAAATGTGATAATTATTTTCTTTTAATTGTGGTTTTATGATAACCTCTAGGATTTACATTTTTTATGTGCCTTTATTGTTTCATTGTACAAATTTGCCAGATTTCTCTTTGAATCTAAATATGCAAGCATTTCCTCAGTTTTTTAGACCGTGTGCAGCAGCATGTAGTCACCTAATGCATTAGATGCAGGGTGGGGATTGGGTGGTTCTGAGTGAGACTCTTTCCTTTCTTATGCTGTTTTTTTTATTTTTATATATATACTGGATAAAAGCACTTAAAGTGGCATTTAGTTTATATGAAATACACTATGCAAATAATGTTTTATCACTTCAGAAAATTAGAAGCTGTGCTCTTAATAAAAAGCTCACAGCATGTTTTACATTTAAAGAATCACACCCCCTGAATATAAGACAAAAAAAACAAAAAAAAACATAAAATGCATGTAAAACATTTTCACAGCAAAACCTCTCATGCTTTAGTGTTATAGTACATTATAGAACCGTCTTTTGCCAGGACTGATTTTTGGAACCATGTTATCTGTACCACGTAATAATGTTACTGTTCATTAAAACATTTCTAGGCCTTCCTTCTGCATCATATGCATTGCCATATCGCTGGTTTGCATTTCTGCCAGCTCCTTTACTAAAACCACTCGGCACCGATGCCAGAGTTGTCTGGGACGGTAAATCTGAAAACGCTTTACTTCTTGTTATTTGATATTCAGGAATAACTGCTCAGAGATAGATGAGAGGTTCAGGTCTGCTGCCTGAGGTGTAACAATACACGAGCCTTGCATTGGACTGAAAGTTAATCCAGCCAGCTCTTGCATCTCCATGCTCAGTCTGGCCCTAGGCTGCATAAATAATGCTGATGACTTCATGAAGTTAAAAGCTGTACACCCCACAACTTTCAGCTCCCTTCATTTCACCAACGAATAATATCTTGTTCATGTTGCCTTTTAGATCAGTTCAGTAATAATCCATGATATATATATATAAAAAAGCACAAATTTCCTAAAGTGTCTTTGCTCTGTTTCATCCCATAAATAAAGATTTAGAGAGGAGCAGCATATTTTTACCAACCTTCTCTGTTAATATACACCCACATGGGTCCTATTTGCAGCTACAGGGGCCATTTAAGGTTGTTAAACCTCCTCCTGCATCTGTCTGCAGTCATGAAGTGCCACAGGGCAGCGGAAACTCTGCTCTCACTTTAGTCAATAGCTGCACTTGAAGCTTTTTTTTTTTACCTCGTCTGACCTCTTACAGAACAGTGAACCACAGCATAAAGCAGTGGATCAGTATGAGTCAGACAGGAACTTGGCAACAAAATACTTCAGTGATCTGGCCGGCAAAGTATTTGAGTAAGAAATAGTGTACTTTTTATGATAAATCTACAAAGTATTATTATAGCAAATTGAATTAGATTGACAAAAAATGGAAAGAAATGTGTTGGAATTTCCCTCCTTTAATAATTTCAGTTGCTGTTGTATTACAGAGCACTGGCAAGCGACATTAGTCACCTTTACAAAGACTGTGAAATGTGAGGATTTTGCATTTTGATTTTGGGTTCATAGCTGCAATGAGCAACATAGCTAAACATTTTAGCACTGATCCCCAAAATGTGCCAAAATCACTGCAGTATTGCTGGGTTTCGTATAATTTATTTGTTTTGTTCAAGCTGTAGCTGATGGACACACTACCTTATGTTTTACCGTAGAATACCTTAGTTCCGTCCTCGAGATCTACCATCCTGCAACCTTTAGATGCAACTCCTATCCAGCACAGCTGAGTCAGATTGCTGAATTCTTCTGCATGTCATTCAGCTCTGCAGAAGCCTGCTAATCAGCCACTTACACTATTCACAAAAAGTTAGGGATATTCAGCTTTTGGGTGAAATTTCACAAGCCTAAAATGCATTCAAACCTGTACAGGTGAACTTAATGTGATCTTCTCTAAGCTTTTAAATGCACATGTCCAACTGTTAAATGTTTCAATAAATTTTGCACAAGTTGCTGTTCTCTAACAAGGACCTTAACGGCAAAAATCACGGCAGGTGTGGGATCCTTGAATTGACCAATAAATGTCCTGGTTCAATTAGAGCTGGTGTTTAAACAGTTGTCCTCATCATGCTGTTCACATTTTGACATCATGAGACCAAGACGACACCTAACAATGGAACAACAGTCCCTTGCCATTGCGATGCTTCAAACAGGACGTTCTCAGACAGAAGTGGCCACTGAGCTTGGAGTGTCACAGAGTGTCATCAGCAGGTTGCAACAGGGATATGGAGAGACTGGAAGAGTCACAGAAAGGCCTAGAAGTGGACGTCCTTTGGCCACATCCCGTGCTGATGACCGCTACATTGTGAACACTGCCCTGAGAAACCGGATGATGAATGCCACTCAACTCCAGGCACGTTTAAGAGAGGTGAGAGGCACCCAAGTGTCACGTCAGACCATTCGAAACCGTTTCCATCAGCGTGGTCTGCGTGCTAGACGACCTGCACGGGTACCTGACCACACCACCAGGCACAGGCCTCATCGTCTTGCATGGGCCAGGGAGCATTTACGCTGGACGAGGAACCAGTGGGCCTCAGTGCTGTTCTCTGATGAAAGTCGATTCACACTGAGCAGAAATGATGGCCGGCAACGATGTTGGAGACGTCAGGGAGAGCGCTATGCATCAGCCACTGTTGTCACCAGGCGAGCTTTTGGTGGTGGCGGTGTTACAGCGTGGGCAGGGGTGTCCACTTGGTACAGAACTGCCCTACACTTTGTGAATGGTACAGTGACAAGCCCATACTACCTGAATAACATCATTAATCCAGTGATTGTGCCCCTACATGAACAGCACAGGCCTAATTTCATCTTCATGGACGACAATGCTCCTGCTCATCGAGGCCGCATCATCAGGGAACGGCTGTTGGAGACTGGTGTACCTCAAATGGAATGGCCTGCACTCTCTCCAGACCTGAATCCCATTGAAAACCTGTGGGATCAGCTGAGCCGTCGTGTAGAGGCTCGAGACCCTGCACCCCAGAACCTCAATGACCTGAGGGCTGCCCTTCAAGAAGAGTGGGATGCCATGCCTCAGCAGGCAATAAGTTGCCTTGTGAACAGCATGAGACGTCGTTGTCAAGCTGTAATTGATGCTCAAGGTCACATGACGAGATATTGAGATGTTCAAATTTTTTGTTGTGGTGTAACTACCATTGTTGTTACCTTTTGTGTTGAATGAATTTTTTGAGATGAGGAAATCAGTAGTGCATCCTTCTACTTAAATGCTTAGGTTTTATTAGATGAATAAGGATGTGATGCAATATGCCTTGTGATGTTTAAGGTTTTCATCCATCTCATTTTAAAAACTCATCCAAATACAAAAAGGTGTTGCATTCTCCCTTTTTTCACCACTGCTGTATAACAGCATTTCATAGCATGCAGTATCCAGACTCAAAAAACATGCACTCAAAACACACGACGAGAACAGCAGTCAACTGAAATCCCTTTTATTGTCAATAAAGCGCATATACTGAAACTGAAGGAAATACAAAAGTTTCTCTTCTCCCTTCTTTACAGTGAAATATAGAATACACGACAGTAATACATACTCGTACTTGAAATGATATATACCTTTGACTGAAACCTTTCCATTAACCATGTTAACACTTTCTTTCCAAAAGGGAAATAAATAAAATGACCTATAATTACTTCATGCAGATAACTGGATGCATTTTTACAAGTGGGACCTGGTACACTTGTACTGGAGTGAACTTCGAAATGCTCTGAGAGGTGAAGTCAGTGATCAACGGACAAGTTTTTTTCAAGTGGCATGTTGCACGGCTGCGGCCACGATGCTTGTTTACACAAGAACCATTCCATGCTGGCAAACGACACATTTACCTCATACTGCTTGTACTTAGATACACCTTCCTGTGGTCCGACAAAACAAATAAATAACAGACAAAAGAGGGAAAAACAAAACACCTTGGCAAAGGTAATATCATCTCAGTGTAGATTCACAAATCCACATTCATCACTTTGAGTTGCAACATGTAATACATCCCTCATGTCCCCTGATTATCATAACTGGAATGTTCCGAACAGGTTGGAGACAGAAAGGCGAATGAAGCTGCGAACAGAAATGCATCATAACCCGCGCAGGTGTGAAGTAGAAACAGAGGAATGCCATGGAGTTTCTATTTTCAATCTTGACAACACAGAGGAGATCAGACACATCCTCGCGCTATAAGCAAGCAGGAACTTTTTCACAACAGCTCACATTTGCAATCTGCTTCAAAGCGCACTTGAGACGAATAAAATGGCAGCTTTACCCACTAAACATACGACGTAGCGCGACTACCACATTAAGAACTGAAAGTGCAACAACTGCAGAAACAGCAGTGACATTTGGGTGATTCCCATCTTCTGTCCTCAAATGTTTACGCTCACGAAAAAAAGGCAGCTTGAGAAATCTCACGCTAATTTGCTTAAACGACTGGAAAAGGACCAGCTCTACAACGCTAACTTCCAGCTTTAAAATGCATGTTACAATTCTGCATGCAGTTATGTATCCAAGCCAACTACGACAACGAGAATGACACACTGATTCACTGGCCCTGAAATGCTCCCTTGTTTCACCGAACAGAGGTTAAGTCTTAAAAGATGCATTAAAATATTTATTTAAAAAACAAAACAAACTCAATAGCAAGAGAGCAGGCATTCAGAGTGAGAGGCTTGGAGTGCATCTTGGTGGACATTCAGTCTACTTTCTTGCTGCGCAATCGGAGTGTGTCCAGCAGGTATCTGCAAACTGTGCCGGTGTGTTGTGAGAGGAGTGTGAGGACCTTTCCGTGGATGAGGGTCAGCAGGGTCTGGTGACCGGTGGCCCACACCCGGTACCAAGACCCGTAAAAAGGATCAGACACAGCTGGACAAAGCATGTTGTTCAGGTTGACCTCAGTCGCCTAGAGGAGAACGGAGATAAGTTCAGAGAGGCGTGAGACCTAATTTGATATTAATGGGGCCATCTGAAAAGTATTATCCACTTGGATGAAGTTTGAGGGAGCGCCACGGTTGACTTCACTGTGCTTATCTTTATGAATCATTCATTTCCGCTGGATTTCTGCTCCAAAAAACTCTTCATAAAGGGAATGAATGAGTTCACCTCCAAGTCCTCTATAAGTTATTATTTGACGGCAGAAACTCATTTAACCGCTGAATGATTCACATCTGGTTTTTGCTGCAGATTTTCTTTTATTCTTTAAAACCTAATTTTTATTGTTTAATTGACTTTGAAGCTTAAGAGGGTGAAATAAAAGACCTTTTATTAAATCCTTGGAATCTTTTAAGAGATAAATGTAAATATTAAGATGCTTATGTTGTCCGGTAGTAGATGCATCTCTGCAGCTCAAGCATCTACGCTTAGTTCTGTGTTCAGTAAGTAAATAAAATTCTGAATGAGGCTTACGTTAAACGAATGAAACGGAAATGCAGCAGAGAAAACTCCAGATTTTTTTTTTTTCCCCCTCAGCAGTGAGATAATCAGTTAACACCAATTGGGTGTCATACATAAGCTGCTGATCATACCGCCTCCACCCTGTTTAAAATGATGATGTAGTTTCCTTTGGATCATGAGCTATTTCTTTTACCCTCCCAAATTCTTCTCCTTCCTTCGCTCTCGATACAAATTCATCTCGGTTTCAACTGAACAGATGTTTTCAAACTGAAAATATAGTTGTTGACTAACCATTGTTTTTATAATTAAAGTTTTATTTTTTTGACATTTCAAAAATAAAGGTGATAAATCAACCATTTCACGAACATCAGCAAAGATGTTGGCGTTAAGGGTGATAACGGTGGCTACGTTTGTAATACAATCATAAATGTTTGAGATTAAAAGCTGGAAATAAATCCAGCGAATCACTTTTGCATCCTGAAATACCAGAAACGCCCAGCAGAGGGCTCCATCTTACCAGGCCAAGGACCTGCAAGAAGAGGAAATGGTAGAGGAACAGGATGCCTGTGGAGAGCAGTGCCCACCACATATCCCCCAGAGGCTCAGGCTTGTACACACCTGCAGAAAGACACACTTGTAAAAACATATCAAGCTGAAGAGAGATTACATGAGTGAAATATATCAAAAATACAAACCCTGGCCACTTGTTTAATATGCAAACCAAATGCTTTTTTTAAGGACACTTCCCTGCTGGTGTGTGTGTGTGTGAGCGAGACGAGTATTTCAAGCCACAAACTATTAGCTGTATTCGTCAAACCAGCTTTTCCTGTTGGTTACCTGATGGTATTTGCAAGAGTAATTTCAGGAGAAGGCATCAAACTGGCTCTCACTGCATTGATCTGACTGGTGAAATGAATATTTCCTCCTGTCTGCTTCTGGTGTCATGTCCCTAATGAACATTGAGGCCCTTCTGGCTTCAATTTTGATCAATGCCTGCAACACCTCAAACTGTCAAACTGACCAATTCTTCAGATCTATCAGCGCTTCAGTGTTTTTATGCATTTCTAATTTATTCCCTCCATTTTTCCTGCGATACATTCCTTCTTTTTTTTTGGGGGGGGGGGGGGGGGGGGGGGGGGGGGGTCATTGTGAGAGCAAACTTAAGCATTGCCTTCCACTGAACACATATAGAAGCAAACAGGACAAAGCTGCAACTGGAGAGCTGAAGGTGCTGCTGCTCATACCTGCAAGTTAAGTAAGATGTAAATTTTTCACTCGAGAAGCCTTATAGTCTTTGCATTGCACCTCCTGAGTTGTGTTATATGAACAGCATACTGTAACTAGGACAACAGGAAAAGCAGGATCCATTGTTTTGATAGAAGAGCAACATACAAAAAAATAAATCAATTAAAAAAAAAAGGCCCTCATCTCAGTTTTTTATTTGCTTTTAGGAAGCTTGTTTGCATGAGGTTAAGAGTGTTTATTCTGCTTCTGTTTTGAGTAAAAGGAACAATGACATGATACACCTCGAGAAAAAGCAGATCTCTGCAGCATCACAGACAAAATGGAATTCATCCATGAATAAATGTTGCCACAATTTTATGAGTTTGCTTGTTTGGATTATGAAAGACGTCATTCAGTATGTCGACATGACACTTAAAAAAACAAAAAACAAAAACAACAGACCCAACCATCATACATAGACCAGGCTTTTAACATCCACAGAAAATGGGTTCGCTTTCAAAACTGGTGTAATACGCTACGATAACGCAGCTGGGGGTAGAATCACTCCTACATGTGCAGGCTCAGCATTACTCAACTAGATTTAGGTGTTCTGCACATGAAACCCTGTTTGTGAGCCAACATTTCTTTTATCTGAGAACAACAGAGGGTACCAGTACATGGAATGATGAACCAGTAACACCCAAAAACCACAAAAGAAAATGTGATTTTTCTTTAAACAGACCAAAATAATAAAATATATATAAAACGTCCTGCCAGGTAAATTTTTGGCATAATTGATTAAATGGGTCATTTGGAAGAAACTGATCAGCTGAAAGGGGCTGTATAGCCACCTAACATCATGGTGTGCGGCATCATTTGTTGACAAACCTGCTTCTCCTTGTACACAAATACCAGGACAAGGACAGTGGTCCAATCAAAAAGCCAGGTTAAAATAACCATAACTTAAATTGACTTAACACTCACCTCCTTTCCTGAAAAGGTAAAGAGGCACCAAGTAGAGCATGGAGTGCTGGATGTAGTAGATCTCTTTCTCAAATGGTAGCTGGGGAATAAACAAGATAGATGGCTTATTATTTTCAGCATCACATAACAGGAAAGACCAGGTTTTCCAAGTGTTCCTCACTGCAAAACACCTGATTCAAATCAATGTGCATTTGGCAGTCATGTGTCTGAGTGTGAGTCAGGTGTGTTCTAGCAGGAACATGTGAAAAACATGCAGGACACCGGCCCTCGAGGACCAGGATTAAGGATCCATGGGTAAGACAAAGTGGCAAAGGGCCAAAGCAGACATCAGATAGACGCCTGCAAAGAATATGCATAGAAAACAAACACTGACTGTTCAGCTGGTAATTAATGTTAACAGTATAATTAATTCGTCAAATACATTATTTGTTCACAAGTAGTTAAGAAGTTCATATTTATGCAATAGAAATGTGTAAAACAGTCTTTGTAAATGTGTACCTGTGTGTCAACTCACTTGATGTAAAACTACAAGTTTGTTTATCCAAGACTTATGAGGATCTGCTATTTATCAGCTGCTCAGTGTGTGTTGATAGATAGATGCATTGCATGCAGCCTATAACATGGTGACAACGTTGTTATTAAAGAAACTAGCAGTAATATCACTTTCAACTAGGAAAAAAAATTGCAAACAATGTCAATGCAAATGTACTACCTTATTAGATATGAACATCTGATGGTGAACTACAGATAAGACTGCATACGTTTACAAATGAAAGAATTGTTCTGAGTTCACTGAACTTCTTCTCGAGGTGTTAAAACTTCCCATTTACTTACGAGCTAAGCCTGTCAAAATGGCATTCCTAAACAGAATTAAAAGTTCCTACATTATGTTGAGGGTCTGATCTGTTCAGGTATTTAATGTTATCTGATTAAATTCCCCTTATTTCTTTCCTGAAGCAGCTGTTTGAGTGCAAAATGGGGAACAGCTTTCTTCATTGGTTAAACAAGTGGAGTTTCAGGGTTGTCATCTTGCTGTATGACCCACTTTGTTTAGATTCTTAGGCACCAGACTTGCCTTAAATAAGCAGCATAAAAATCACAACCCATTAAATAACTTAAAACTGGAATGCATGTTGTAATTTTTCCAATTGTGACTCTTAATTTTAACTATCATTTCTGTTTGGTGCTACAAAGTCTACAAATAATTCATCAAGCAGTCTAGTGACTGGCTCTTCATCCAATTTTAGGACTGATCGAATTATAAATTCAATAGAACTTGTTTTATTATTCTAGTAACGCGGAGATGGATGTGAAAAATGATTCCCACCCCTTTCTTTGCTTCACTGAACATCATAGTCTTGAAAACAATAAACACACGTTGTAAAAACAGTGTTTTTGAGCACATGAATGCAAAATGACATTTCTCTCCTGAGTGACATAAACCTCTTATGAATAAACGAATGAAGGAAGACATCCATGCCTCATCAAGCTCTGAGACTGAACAAAGGCTTGCACCTGCTGATGCTACCACACCCTCACTGGTTACTTACCAGTCTGGTGTTGACGACAGGGAACATCAAAGCCAGTAGCGCTCCATTCAACATGTGGACCTGCAACCTGAAAATAAGCGGGGCGGGGGGGGGGGGATGAAGCCATTATCAATGACATTAGATGGAGAAAATGTCTCTCTTCATCATCTCTCATATAAGATTTTTGTACCCGTTATTCCCACATTTCATACATCATCTCACAGCTGACAGACTGTCTGAGATCAATTAGTGCTGATATAAGCAGAGAGGAACAGGTGGAGGACAGTTTAAACCAATCAAAGTCCCTCCTGATGCTGTTAGCAACAGCTGCCTCTTAGTCTTTGGCAGGATTGGACTCTTGTGGGAGTGCTAATTGTCTCTCGCACTACAGGTGTGTGCAGGAGGCCAGGCATTTCTCTGAGCCTTTTAGAAAATGTGCAAAAGTCGCAGTTTCACAATTATCTGAACTTGGATATCTTACGAGCTTTGGCAAGCACACCTTGTTCTCCAGGTGTACCACTCCGTGCCCACACTCTGTCTGCTCCTCGCAGAGCGAGTGCAAAGTCAGCCCAGTTAACTTTGACGCAACCCAACACAAGAATAAGAATCCCTCTTTTAACCACAACCAAATCTAATACCTCGTACATGGTCTCAAGGCCCAGCAGCTTATGTGTCAAAGTGTGGACCGTCACAATTTGACACATAAACTGCTCTTTTTGTCAAATGAGCCAAAATAACTGCTGTGACAGCTAAGGTCATTGGGAAAGCAGCGGTGCGGTGGAAATGTAGCTTCAAATTAGCCCAGCTGTCACTCTGGTGGGCCTCCGGACTTCCTCTTTTTTTTTTTTTTTTTCCCCCCTTTTTTTCGGTTAAGAAACTTTATGCTTTAAATTCCACTTCACCACATTTGTGGATCTTTGTGCAACGTTTTTCAATCAATACATAGAAAAAAAAAAAAAAAAGAAAAAGAAAAATGAGAAAGGAACAATTAGCAATTCTTAGAAAATGAAAATCTTGACCTCAGATGTAATTAAAACTTAAATCGTGACTTACATTTCGAACGCTGCCGTCCTTTAGAATGGTCATGTGTTTGTGTGTAAGATTTAAGACAGTTTATTATCATTAAATTGGAAGTATTACAAAATATTTACTTGTTCATGTTCATGCATACTACTTTGAGTTAGTTACTGTGAACAGTGTTATCTGTTTTTTAAACTTTAATTGATGAAATGAAAATGACTCTATACCTTATAAAGTGCTAATTGTGTCAGAGCTTTACCCAGCTTTGACAGAAAAAGAAAGCAGCAGCCTAAGATTTCAAATATTTCCTGGAAGGACACAGGTTTGGAGTTTAATTCACACATGGTAAGATAATAATAATAAAAAAAAAAATCAATCACCTTCGACATCTAAAAAGTCCTTTTTCGCAGACTTACATTGATTATCAGAAGTGTAACAATGTTCTGAGATGTCAAACAAATGAGATTAAATGAACGTATGCTCAGAGTAAGCCACCTTCTTTGGGGATATAAAAGTCCATAACTTGAATGGATAAGTCATGTTTTTGACAATATCAGCAATTAGGCTGCATCACTGTCTTTTTCCCAGTTTTACTGGTATGTTTCACCAGTCCATGTTATGATCACATACTGTAATCATATAGCTAGCTCTAACTCCACCTTGTTTTGGAAAAAAATATGCCTTCAATGCCTCTCTTTGGCATACTCTGAGGCAGGGATCCTGATGCTCCAGGGCCCGTGACCTGCAGGTTTTCAAAGTGTCCCCGCTGCAACACACGAGTCAAATCAATGCATATTTAGCTGACATGTGCAAAGTTTGTCTGAGTCTGAGTCAGGTGTGTTCCAGCAGGACCAGCCAGAAAGCCTGTAGGACACTGTCCCTCGAGGAACAGGATTGAGGATCCCTGCTGTAAGGCTTTGTTCATACCGCAGGCAAAAGAGGGCCAATAGAAACCTAAATTTGAATTTTATTTTATCTTTTTTAACACTCTGAAAAGAGCAAATATGATTTACAGAAAATGAGGAAAGGGGAGACAACAAAAAACAAAAACAAAAAACAAACAAAAAAAAACATAAAAACAAAAAAAGCTAAATTAAATTTTAAAAACAAAAAGAAATTTAAATTGAGCATTGAGACCTGTTGTGTCAATGTAAGTTGAGAGCTGCTGTTTTCTTTTAATGCAATGATTGCTGCTTTCCCCCTTAACCATCTGAATTTACTGTCAAGAGTCAAAGATTCTTAAATAAAAAAAATATTATTTCATACATCCAGAAATGCCTACAAATACCTACTATTCTGAAAAAATGATTCGTCTTAATGTTTTACCAAGTCTGCATACACATTCTGTGTAGCAGCCCAAACAACTAATACTGCATGTGGAGTTTTCCACAAGTATGTGCAGAAGTTCTACAAATACTCTTGCTGACAATTAAAGCCCCTGGACATGACATGGGAGCTCCAACTTGCTCGTATGAGGTGCCAATCAAAAGCTAAAGCCCCACAACTAATCCCCATAACAGTGTTTATATGCATGATGGGCTGCATGAAATGCTCTGCAGGCCCACCTCGACCAGAGCAGGGTTTATGTAAAAGAAACAGAAATGAAAGACGGTATTATCATTATTATTTGTTTTAAAGCCGAGATATTCTTCAGACTGTGTTTTATTTGTATTTTAGGTGAGACACAGTAACACCGACTTGCTGTATCTCCTCACCACTCCTTGCAGTTGTTCTCAGAGTGGCTCCCTTGGGCCATGGAGTGATCCTGTCAGTGTTCATTTCTGAGTAAGTCCCATGTTGTTTTCCCACTAGCAAAATGGCCCCATGAATAATTAACTTCCCTGACCAGAGGAGCTGGAGAGAAGAGCAGATTGAACACTAAAACTACATAATTATAATAAATCTACGCAAAAACTCCATTTATTCTGCAGAGGTCTATTACTAACTACAATTAATGTCCACAACAATTGCTGCAATATGGAATTAAAAATCAATTTAAATCCATCTGCCAAGTCACTTCGCAGACCATTCAGTGTTTGCAACGACAAAAAGCTCCTTTGGCATCTTAATAATACAAGAAACTCTGCTGTAGCCATTTTACAGTTGCCCCTAAAAACCTTGGCACAACTTTAGATCATAGCTGCCAGCATTGTTCAGTTTAACAGAATTTAGATCCAGACATCAACCAGAGCTATAGACACTCACCTGAACACAACCATTGCCGTCTTACATGGTGGGCAGGCCAGCAGGAAGATCTGTTGAAGAAACCAGAGAGATCATCATTAAACTGAACTCATGCAGTCACAGTCACTGTTTCACAACAAGTTAAAGGGAAATCTATATTTTGATAAGTTTTATACATGTATATATAGGGATGCACCAATACCGGTATCAGTATTGGTATCGGCTAAATACCAAGCGTGTGTACTCGTACTTGGTATTAATAAAAGTGTACCAATACCACAACCGATACCACACTAGTCAAGCCTGCGCAGATGTGTTTGATGACATGCTTCAGACATGTTTTAAAATAAAATAAATGCCTTGCATGTTAAAATGTGACATTTTTTGTTACACTAAAAGTGAGATCTTTACCAATATTTCAAAACCAACATTTATAGTTGTATTTAGAAAAAATGTGCCAAATCAAAATAAAACTTGTTGAACATGTTAGATCTGTAATGTTATTATATTTTTATTGGTGAGGTATGGAAAGGATGGGTAATTTATTACAACTTAATGAAATCTTACACAGTTATAACAGCAATAATAATCACTGTCACAATAATATTCACATAAACAGATTTGGTATCGGCAAATATCGGTATCTGCTGATATTCGATCAGAACTCCCAAAAAGCGAATTGGTGGATCTCTACATACATATTCATATCAATGAAATGTTAAGGTTAAACTTCAGTTGAGAGCAGTTTTAAGATGCTCCTGTGCCAAATGACAGGTGATCATAACAAGCTTAGATCCCAGCCTGATTATAGCTGAAGGTTAATTTAAGCTGTTGTCAGTTTCTGCCAGATTCGGTCAAAAGTCAGTTCAGACTTCTTCAAAGTATTTTCATGCAAGAACTAACTGTGTCAATGTAACTATGTCAATGTAACTATGTACTATGCCAACAGGGATTGGCTGGGAGGTGTGGGTGGTTTTACATGGATTAAAACACACACACAAAAAAAGAATGAATTGAAAACAACCTCTAAAAACTCTTGCAAGCTGTTGAATCGGTTTGCCTTGCTGCAGCACAGTAAAGAACTTCCACAACAACCACAGTGCAACGTCTTCTTTTGACTATTTCCAGCATAATGTGCCATATCACAATATTCAAATCATGTCAAACTGGAACATGACAATAAGTTCACTATACTCCAATGGCGGCAGTGTGTCGTCAATCTTGATCTAAAGTATCTCCAACATCTTGCTGAATCAGCTCTGAAGGCTAAGTTTGTCCAACCTGGTATTAGCACGGTGGGTCTAATTAAGTAACCGATGTTTGCATGTTACTGTGTGGTTTTCATTATGTAACTGGGCTGGGTGGAAACTAAATAAAACATGGATGGTTTTGAAACAACATTTGACTGACAAAATGTTGGTTTGCCACAAAGCTGGAGAGTTAGAAGACAACATTTGACCTGAGCTTTGTTACAAAACAGCCTATTGGTGATTGTGTGGAATAAATTTTACAACTAATCTGGTCTTTTGCAAACTTTTCCTCATTCAAGACAGAGAAAAAAGGAAAATCAAAGCAACTTTTTTTTTTTAATCTTAAAAGTAATATTTGCTTCCCAAAGCATGCAGGTGGGGTTAGCCTGTGTAAGATTCCTGTGATGGATTACAGCTACCAGTATATCTGACTCAACAGATTTACACCATTGGGATAAGCCTGCAAACTGGACACTTGTTTCAAGCTGCAATTCCACCCCTCCTTCTCCTTCTTGCATCTTACTGGTTTTAAAATCCCCCCACTATAAAGCAAACTATGTAGTAACTTAAGTGCTGGCAACGGCAGATTTTGATCAAGACTGGATTCTTGTCGTAAGACAGTCCTTTTCATTCAGTTGATGTTGGTTAAGATCTACAAACAAAAGGTTTGCAACATTTCCTGTTACTCCTGTTACACAAGGATGTTCTGAAATGTTTGTTTCCTAGTGCCGCTGGAAAATGCTTCCTCTGACACCAGGTTGTTTGAAAGCAACTTTGTCTGCATGCTGGGGTCAGCACTGCGACAAATATAAGAAAAGTCAAAGTATTCTTCACTCATTTTTTATTAAATATTCTATGTGGCATTTTGCACGATATAACCAACACAACAGTATTTGGCCCCGCAATGAAACGAAAACATACTTCTGTGGGTACTGTTAGTGGCATTTGAAGGGTTTTATATGTCAAGCCAACAAGTGGTTGTTTTTGTTTTACCTTATTGAATAATTTATATATTCCTGCTCCATTCTTCCCTGCAAAGTTATGTCGTGCAGGGAGAGATTGAATGTTACAGTCAGTGGATGGAGGTCATTTCTACAGTGTTTAAGAGCTATTTTCCCCCATGGTGGCAGTGATGTGAGAAGTCACAGCAAGGGTTCCTGCTGTCACTGGTTTGATGAATGAAAGCAACAATGATTGATCGCCTACTGTACAACAATAGGTGCTCCTTGCTTATCCCACACTAAGGGGTGGATATTAAAGTTGAATCCAGTGACATGCAGAAACTGGCCAATCAGAGTGCACAAGACTTCCATTTGGAGAGTACCTTCTTTGTATTGGTCTACAACATAATCAAATAATTTCCTGTGATTTTGATCAGTTTTTTCACTTTAACTATACATCCCTACACTTTCAGCTTCAACTGTATGTATATGATGATTTCCCTGGCAGGATAGGATGACATACATCTAACCAATAACACAACAGCCTTGAACATGGACCCTGAAGTCTATAATGCTTATAAAGCATTATATAACAATTTAACGATGAAGACATAGACACACACAATTAGTTGATTGGTAGATACAGTACAGTGTTGAGCACATTCAATTTTACTGAATGTAACAGTGCACTGCAACAAGTGACTGACAAAATGATCCCTTTCTACTGCAGTTTAAGTTAGTAAACAGTCAGAAAACTAAAATCTCCCTTCAAATATTTGGTTTAACAGGCTACCTACATGATCCAATGGGCTAGGAGGGTTGTATATAATTCTGAATCCAAGAGAAGATAAAGTTGTACTATCAGTATTAAAGCTAGCTTATGCACTGGATGTAAAGTGTGTACCCCAGAACAAGACACACAGGAGTTTTCCTGCTTGTTAAGCTACTGATGAGGCTTAGAAGAGGTTTAAGTAGTGTGTCTGTTGTTGGTTTATTCTAAATGACTTTGCTGCTCCTGCTAACAGAGGCTAACTGTCTAAATTTGGTAACAGCTATTAAGCTTGTTACCTTTTGAGAGGCTGAAAGTAACGAGTGGCAACGCATTGACGTCATAAAAAATGACTTGATTAAATAAAATATTATTAATAAAACTAAGAATCAACCAGGAAATGCTGGAATGAAATTAGACAGTGAATGCTTCAATATATTTTCTTTGCAGGTTTATGTACACAAACAGACCTTGCATAAGTAAGCAGATGTGTCCGTGTTAATGACAGCACATTGCTGCACTTTTACTGCACAGAGGAAATTTGAGAAACTGGTTTGATTCAAATGACTGAATGAGTCACATTGGGGAACTCTGATGGGTGCTTCTCTGTTTCTACAGTTCAAAAATTCAATCCTCTCTGTTTTTGTTGACACTTTTCAACTTCAGCATCCTGTATTCTTTTATATGACAGGGTTAGGATAAACTGACTCATGCTAAAACTAAAGCAATAAAAAAAAGGAGTCAATTCAAGTTAATCTCATTTAAAAGGCCTCCTTAGTCTGGAGCTGGGATTAGTTCCTGTGTGGGATGCCAGCCCTTGAAATCACATTTAGTGAGATTGACCAAAGTGAAATCCACTACTGAGTTTAGAGCAGACCTTTTCACATACCGATATGCACATATCACTATCTACCTGAAAACTATTTATGCAGAGAAGTGCTTAACACAAGCATAAGAGGCTGACACACTTTCAATATATTCATCACTTAAAAACTTGCTCTACATTTTATGGGAGTCAAAGAAGTCAATTACACTTTCCTCTTTAAAAGGTAGAAAAAAAAGTAATTCATGAATATTAAAGCTTTGCTACTTAAGTGGCAGATTTACTCACTAAAGCGCCCCCCTACCGACGGTAAAGCTGCAACATGTAACTTTCCAACCTTAAAACTTTAATTTGTTTGTTGGCACATTTGACATTGATTACGTACATTTCTGGAGCCATCGCCTCCTGGCAACACTCTGAGGCTGAAAAAGCGCACTTCAAGACTTTTGCTTGGAAAGTTAAGTTTTACTTAACGCACGAAGTCGCATGCTAGCATATCAACACACCGATCGCGTTGAATGAGTGGCTGATTCAGCAAAGAAACAAGAGGGAGAAAGAAAAAGTAAGGAAAAAAGAGACAAAGCAAATGTACAAGATGTATGTGACTGTGCCATCAACACATCAAATGGAGTTTTAAAGTTATGTAATGCCTTTTTAATTTCTTCCAGTATCATAATATTGTTGTTTTTGTGCATTGTTAAGGATTTGCTAGATTAGTTTTATCATAATATTAAATTTATATGTGAATTAATCATAAAAATAATCTAAATATGAAGTGCCACTGACTTGTAGTGCTTAATTCTGAAGATTGATTTAATTTGATAAAAGGAATATATTGTAACCTGATACACATATAAAAAATAATTTATCCATTTTCTGTAGCACTTTATTTAATTAAGGGTTGTGGGGGGCTGGAGCCTATTCCAGCAATTATCTGGCAAGAGTTGACTAGGTCGCTAACCCATTATCACAGTATGGAAAATCCCACAGAAAAAAATATATTGTGATCAAAATACAGAATTTTCTATGAAAACATTAAAAAAAAAAAAAAAAAAAAAGGTTTTACATCATATCAGTAATAGGGAATCTGTTTCAAGCTATTTGCTGATGTCTGACATATGAAATTATAATGCTGGAAACCAGAAGTCATGATGGAAGAAACTATCTAAAGACTGATGTTATTCTTTTATAAAAATGACATCAGCGCAAACTGTATTATTATAAAATAAGGATGAGGGATACACCAGTATGTTCAAACATCTGTATCTTCAATGTGCTGAAATTCCAGGAATTCCATGACTTTGCCAATCTGGGCATGAATGTCTCCCGTTTCTCAGACAAGCAACTCATCCAACCCTGAAGGCAGAATATTTCAGAAATGTACAACTTGAGTGACATCTGCTAAAGCTACCAGCTATGTCATCAGGTGTGATGGTATGTGTTTACACAAGATTATAACATGTTTTGCATTTTTGTAAGCATTGTGACTATTAGGACTATTTAAAATTTTGCTTTTTTTTTCTTCTCAATTAAAAATAATCCATTATAAAATTTTTGTAATTTTGTTTTTATTTAACTTTTTACTTGTCTTCTTGGGCATAGGGCTGGGCGATATGACCTTTTAGTAATATCCCGATATTTTTATGGCATGTCACGATATACGATATATATCTCGATATTTACCTTAGCCTTTAATTAACGCTTTGGTGCAGACAATCACATCAGTAACATGATTTTGTGTCTATATTAAAACATGATTGTTCATACTGCATTAAGATATGCTGATTTTAAACATTCATGCCAAAAGGATGAAATTGTAACAAAGCAAATTGATCAAAACCATATTTATTGAACAGTTAAAGCAGTGGCAGAAACATATAATTTTAAAACAAAGTAAAGTGCCTTTACATGATGTAATAAATGCAACGTATGAAAATAGGGGCTCTAGGGGGTGACTTTTCAAATGATGAAATAAATTTGTGGTACTACTACCTTTTGTGGACACACTTTTGCGACATACTTTGCATACGACAGTTGTTTGGTCAACATCTTCTCTCCGGAATCCAAACCACCGCCAGATGATGGATCCTGTACTATTTTTCTTCTATTCTTTTCTTTTTTGCCACTGAAACAGGCTATCCTTTTGGAAAATTATTTTGAATACCATTAAAACCACATAAATCAGCTTTGTCCTCCTTTATTAAATGTTACATTATCAAATTTAACCAATGGATTTTTATGTTTTGTGGAATAGCTAGCTGCATGTTCAACCCTCCTCCTTTTTCTGGGCTTGGGACTGCACAGTGACCCAAAAGAGACACTTTGACAGAGATACATTTATGTTTTTTTAATTTGTGTAGTTTTCTTACTTTTAGTTTAGTCTTTTTTTTTTTTTTTTTTTTAAGTTTTAGCTTGCTTTGGGTTGAACTATTATAAGGCTTTGCTTTATGGATACGTTTTTGAGTTGTCGTGTATTTTTTTTTTAAATCGCAGAGTTTAGCGTAGAAATCAGTCTTATAATACAGGCAGAATGTCCTCGTATCGTCTCCAATAAACGGCTTCAGCCAGCTTTTAATTCAGGGTTTGAGTCCCACTGCTTTCTGTACTTTCTAGAGACATGACGAGCTTGATAAATATGCTTGTGTCACACACACAGTGGATGAGGCGAGTAAGTGACAGAGGCTGTGAATGTAATCAAATATGATTAATTATTTTTGCGTGACGTGAAAAACTTTGTAATTTACGTCCCACTCTGTAATCCAGAGCGGGATCAGTGGCGGATTTGGCTGTTCATTGTGACTGTAGGTGAGTCGTGCAGGTGTCCTCTCTGCTCCTCTGACTGGCTGCAGCTGCAGCCGGAGCCGACTGAGTGCTTTAGGACGGGGAGAGACTCTCGTTCTGACAATAACTTTACAATATGCGCTTTAAAGTCAGTCGCCAAAACACCAGGAAAGTCTCCAATAACTCCTGTAAAAGTCGCTAGATTTGTCGCTAGTCGCTTTTCACAAAAAAACTCGCCAGATTTAGCGAGAAAGTCGCCAAGTTGGCAACAGTGGCTACACGCTGCCTCTCATGACGTAGCACGTAGCTCATGTTATGTACGTAACTAGGTGCGCTTGCTTTAACTCTCTGTGCAAAGCGGTGCAGAGTCGAAGAGGAGGGGGAAAACCCTGCCCACAGCTAAAAAAACAACTGCGTGACAACAGGATACTCGAATATGACGAATATAGGCATTTTCTATATCGCACAGAGGACTAGCCACGATATCTAGAGTATATTTGATATATCGCCCAGCCCTACTTGGGCATTATAGGAACAGAATGATGGTCTAGTTACTGTGTTGTCTTTTTCCCCAATTGAAACCAAGAAAAATGAGAAGAAAAAAAAAAAGAAAAAAAAAAAGTTTTATACGTTTTTTTTTTTTTTTTTTTTTAAATTTACAAAAATCAGCAATATCGAAGGATTGTGAGAATCGCAATATAAATCTAATTGGCATCCAAAAAAATCGGAATCGAAACAAAAGCATATTGTCACAGCCCTAATTACTATAAAATGCAGCTACCAGTACGTTTATTTCTGACCTAAAATGTTTTCAGAGAAACATACAAATCAGCTGTTTTCATAATAAGTTTAAATATGCTGCTGTGTTGTTTATGTCACTCCACAGCTCACAAGTGATTGTCATTGTCTAGTCAGGTGCAGATTGGATAGTTTTCCAATTTCACAGTATTATTGCATGTGTCAATCATATATTGTGGCGCTGACGACAGTAAGCAACACAACCTGTTGCAGTCAAACAACTTTCAATCATAAAACACAACGTCCTGACTCAATGAACATTGGCTTGGGATGCTTCAGTTATGGCCAAACATAAATCTATTAGAAGATGATTTACTGTCATGCAATGAACAATCTGACAATTTCTATTCAATTCATGCAGCGATGGAGCCCTTTGCTGAAATGCACAGTATTAGCTCTGTTAAGTAAGCAATAAATGTGTTAAAGCACCAGCAGTCGTCATTTTGACATAGACGATATGAAGTCAGTGTTCCTCATGGCTTCCATTTAGACCATAGACTATATAAAAAGATGGACGTAGCCTCTGTGAATTCACTCATAGGTTTCTGAAGAGCTGAATTGAAGCCCGGTGGGCGGTTCCTACCATTGTCATCTTGGCAGAGGCACGCGTGTCGTCTCGCCCGGAAAATACAAATATGGGCAAAGAGGTAAAGCTGAGAGGGGGGCTGTGAATGTCATGGTGGATGATTGACATTAAGTGAACTCCAAGCTTTCTGTAGCTAAGAACTTACTGAACTAACTGGGAGATAACAGGAGCTAACCAGCTAATGGAGGTAAGCAGGCTAAAGCTAAGTCACGTTGTTAACCGGCTAAATACCGCGGATGTTCTGTGTTCGTCTTACTTGAAGCGGGAGATTGGGTACCTGTCAATCAAAAGGATACAACTTTAAATATGCCAAACTTTGAGATTAAATTTCTTTTAAAAATGCGAGTTAGAAAAAAAATTCACTCCTCCCACAGTTGTCATGAGGGTAAACCTGACCTATTAAACCTAAAATGGATTTTTTAATCAGGCTGTAAACATGTTTATTTCTGCTGTGAAGTTGGTCTTTTTAACATGGGAGTCTATGGGGATTTGCTCTGTTTTGCAGCCAGCCCCTAGTGGATGAAGGGGGAACTGCAGTTTTATGCACTTCTGCATAGGCTTCACTTTTAACCGCTGCAGGTTGCCGCTTGAGTATGACAAACCTTCAATAATGAAGAAGTTATTGCTATTTGTGCACTTCACAACTGGAGCCTACATAAAACGAGAGACACCACCAAGGCAGATGTACAGCAGGAGTCAGTTTTACAGCTGCATGACTTATTGCTACATAATAATTCACATTATCATGTTAAGTGCATGGTGTTTGTGTAATGACATGGTGGCTGTGAACTGCATCAGCTAAAAAATCTTGTTTCTCTACATGTTTAAATTTAATGAGCAGGTGTTGTAAAGTACTACTGAAAGCAGTTTAACCCTGTGTGCAGACTGTATGACAACGGTAGCAAGATGCAGCTTTGAGGAGCAACAATGCTGCAACATGTCGATGCATTAAAAGCACAATTAATGCTAACGACTGTAACATAATCTTATCTGAGACTGCAGTGGGCTGAAAAAAAATAAAGCCACCATCTTTCTTGTTTCCTGTTGGTGATTCCCTTAATTCTCTAAGTTAAAAAAACGTATAGCATCAGAGCAGTTGTTTTATTTTTGTTTTTATCCATTTAAAAACAGTGACAAACCCAGCAATCATTCAGAGACACACTAATCAAACTATAATTAATTACTAACTCAAGAGACTATATTTAGAGAACAGGAAATGACGAAAATATTCACTTTCCAACAACAACCATTGCAAAAAAAGCCACTCATGTAATACAAATGCATTAAAAATTATCATTATCTCACTGAAATTGAGGAATATCGGCTGAAAGTTGTTGAGACAATTAACTTAAAAATTGACAAAAACCAATGGCTGATAAGTTATACTTCCTTTTCACAAGTGGAGTCGTTAAGTGGAAAGGATCTTGCCCTTATCTGAACCACTGAGTCAACAGTTCTGCTGGTTGCAATCTCTACAGCTGATACAGTGAATGAGACCATATCTAACAATGGAGCAAGGACACATGTGTTGCATGTGACTTGTTAACAGGTACTTAAACACACAAATAAGCCTTCATCCTATCTGTATCCACCCCAAAGCCGCTGCCGAAATTCCAGACGCCTCTTCTGCAGAGGGAGAAGTTCTCATTTCCCTCAGTGTGTGGAAATATTTACAGTCATCCTTCCTGCCATCTATCTGTTTCAAATAAGCAGCCCAGCCTTTAAACGCAGCATAGCAAATCCTGGTTCAGTCATAACAGTCTTACTTATGAGTCCTGCCTTATGAAGATAAGGCAGACACAGATAACAGGATGTATGACATCCGTGTTGCAGTTTATAGTTTCTCATCTTCATGGGCAAAATCTGTTTAAAATAAAATGTCTTTGACCTACAATGAAACCTTTTTAAAAGCAGGCAGCATTCAGATCATCTTTGTATGCTGCATCGTGACTGAATATGTACTTCAAAGGAAAAATAACAGAAAGAAACTAGTCTGTTTTTCTTCTTATCATGCTCGTAAACTCTGCCATCAATATGCTGACTTACATGACATCCAAGCTGCACGTTATCTGTTTCTGATTTATTTGTTTATGGAGCTCTACCCATACTGAATGGACCTGCATGGAAACGCATGACAGTAAACTGATCATACATCCGGCTCTCTGCAGCGGCCTCTTTCAGGATGACTGCTCTTGTACTATCTGGTGGAGAACATACCAGACATTCATGCTGCCAGGTTAGAAGGACCCACTTGTCACTCACCAGACGCTGAAGTCACACTGTGAGATTTTATCGCCTTGTACTGAGTGATGTTATCTTGCCTGGGGTGCTGTTTCTGATATGTCTGAGAATGCTACAGCTGAAACTTCTGCATTGTTTTGCCACTCACAAATATTCTGATCAAGCCTACACAGACTTCTTTTTTTTTTTTAGTTTTGTTCAATATTAACTGTTTTGCAGACAGGTTTTTTAAAGGCTTTACTGAACTCAGTGAGTTATAGCAGCACCAGACTCTGCACATCTCCCCAGGCACCATGGGAAACTTAACAGGAAACTACATTTCTCAGCCTATCAAGTGTATAATGAAGGCTGTTATTCTAGACTTGCTGTGTATTGTTCGACAAGCTTAGAGGAGCCTGGAGGGAAATCCTTGCAAACCTTTCAAGATGTTTTGATCCATAATTTTCATTAGATTTGACAGGAGTTAACATGCACTAATCACGCCCATCCATACTCAGGCTCCAACCCTGAGAGCATGGGATCATCAGTGACACCCCCACAAAAATCCTTGCTGTAATCACCATATGAAAGCAGTTAAAAACCCAACACATTGTTTGAAGAAACCCACTCAATGCACTGTTGAGCCAACAAACATCACTCTCAGCAAAGCAGGAACTACACAAATCATGCTGCACTTATTTTTTCTAACAACATACAGTCAAGCTCCAACAAGGCCTCCTGTTCTTGTTACATGTAATAGATTAACACCTGGCGCCAGTCCCCACATGCATCCTCCCGATGAGAACAGCTTCACCTGACCTTGTTAACTAGTTTCAAATGTGAAAGTAAAGTTTAATTTTTAAAGATAAAGAACAGCTGCTGTGTACGAAGTTCACCTAGCTTGTCATATATTACTGACCTTTTGCCACCATCAGTCAATTCTTCATCACAGATACTGCAAATCATCAGGGGGCCTTTATTTATTATACAGTAAGGTAATAAAAATAGTTTGACTCATCCGCTGGAAGCCATTGGTATGTTACGACCTGTGGCATGTCATGTTCCATGAAGGTCAGAGTATTAAGATTTGTAAAAGTAAACACATGCACTTAGCGATACATTTAATCATTCAAGCACACAAAATAAATCAAAAATCTTATAATGTTATATAATCACATGGTTTCAAATTCGATGACACTCAACTCCTGTTGCACATTTCAAGGGCTTCAGACACTAAATCTATCTCCCTTTGTGCCCCTGCATGATGTTCACTCAAGTCTCCATAACTAAACTTGTATTAGTCTGTTTGTTTCCATCTTAGGTTTATGAACACATAATAATGAGTGAGATAACCTGAACAAACATGTGTGCTTGCTATCTGAGAAAAAAACAAAAAACAAAACTCCAAAATAGCTCATTAAATTATGCAAAATCTAAGTTAAATATGTTGAATAAATGACTAGAACTCATCTAGTATTTTTCTTCTACTCAGTACTAAAGTTTTAATTAATGCCTTGCATGGAAAGGAATTTTTTCCAAGTATATAGAGGAAGCGCAGAGTAGTTATGTAACTTGGGCTGTAAAATACCAAACATGGTGTCTCCTCACAATTAAAGACTGGTATGATTATTGCATAACGTGAAACAAACAAAATACGTCTTTGTCACGCAGTGTATTCGAGGCAAAAGTTGATGAGCACTCATGCATCTTCATATTCAACAAATTAGTGGGGTTTTTTTTTTTTGGGTTTTTTTTTTTGCGCTAGAAATCCATCACAGATCATCTTCTACTCTGCAGGGTCATGCTTACCTGAATCATGGTCACAACATGGCAGGGATTCAGCAGGTAGATCACAGTCTTAGTGGCGAACTTGAACCCAACCTCAACTCCAAAAGTCATGCAAAGGGCGACCAGCAACAGGTTCTTCCCCAGACTATCCTCTTTTGCCCTTATGCAGTCTTTCCCTACTACTCGGAGCTCTTTAGAAAGGTTGATTTTCCTCAGTGCAACGCCGATTTCCAGCAGAGAAATGAGGACGATGACCAGACTTTCACTGATGCGCTGCTGGGGCGCCAGAAAGGCAGCGCACTCGGGGCCCCCATTGCCCTCAAACTTCGGGTCCACCCCGCCATAGATCCAGTCCAGCAGGCTGTAAATGTTATATCTGGACATATTCCTCTTCTCGTGTTGGAAAAGATACGAACAAGATGGAATAAAAGACGCCACACCGACTTCTTGGCGAAACATGAACTGCAAGATTTCCCTGTCGTAGCTCGCCTCGTGGTAGGGAAATGGACATGTATTCACCGCCTGGGTGTATTTCAGCTAGCTAAATGGCCAAACTACCTCATCCGCAGCCGGAGGAGGAACTTCAGTTTGCAAAAGCACACAACTGTTGTCAAGACTACCCGTGGCTGTTGTATGAGGGCAGCAACACGCCTTTTTCTTCGTTCACGTCTCTCAAACACTTGCAAACCCAGCAGCCCAACTGGTTTAGTCAATCTGGTGTCGGAGTCATTTTAAGCAAGAAAGCAAGCATGCATGCTGGTTACGAGCTCTAAATCATGTCATGCTTGAAAGCAGCAGATTCCTGGAGGTTGAGTTAGCATGTGGGGAACAGGAGCACCGACACCGGATGGTTCGCTAGCTTAGCTTCCAAGCATTGAGCCGAAAGGTGCTGATGGCAGCGTTGTCACTGTTCCCCACATATGGTCTCGCAGGCTTCTACCACCTCAAAGGGAAACGTGTCTACAACCTATAAAAAAATTATGTACGTTCTGCTATGAGCTGAATAGACTAATCATAATTGTAGACTTGCATACTCACATTTAAAGTGAGTGGTGACGATGCTGATGGTAATTAATCACTTTGTGATTATTGATGTATCTAAATACCACAAGGCTGATTTTTTTTTTAAAGATAATAATAATAGCCTTTGAACTGCATAACTTAAATGTTTGAGCGGAATTATTAAAATGTGCCCAGTTCACTGCAGGGAATTGATTACCAATGTCTGAAAGTCATAGCTCAGGGCAAATTTAGTTTCAGCTTCACGTCCCAATGTGACGCTTGATGATGATGCGTTCGTTGAGTCCGGGAACTTTTTATGTTGCGTTTGAGAAACCCTGCAAGCTAAATTTTTTATTCACAAACAAAAATGGCAAGGAATTAGCCCATCTTTCCTTACCTTTAAGACTGAAACTGACTTTCTGCTCTCTTCTCTTAACCGGATAAAAAATAATAAAAAGAACAACAATCTCTTATATGCCCTCCACACAGTCTTACAAAGATAAACTTATATCCTCCATAATTTCAAATTCTATGTCCCTGTATTTAAAAAAAAAAAAAAAGTATTTGTATGTATCCTTTTTGTTAAATTTAGCTCACAAATTTTTGTGCTCTGTTTTATGTCCCATATGCTGTTACTTTCTTTGTTATTATACTGTTATATCAAGGTTTCTATTGCTTTTGTAACCTCATTTATAATGTCAATTTTGTACTGTTGCTTCAATGGTTCAAAAAAAAAAAAGAAAAGAAAAAAAAAGAAAAGTTGCGTTTGAGAAGTATAGAAAATTACAGTACCAGTCAACACAAAATTATTTCCTTTCTAAACATTTTCTTAGTTTTTCAGCAGATGTCTTTTTCTTAAGGAAATCATTAGACATTTTTAAAAGACAGGTAATCACTGCTAGACACTACATAAAAATACAAAATGTAGGAATTTTTCTATACCTATTATGAGTTTAAAAATATTTAATTTACATTAATCAATATTTGACTTTAATGTTCTTTTTTTTTATTTTTTAAATTAGTCTAAAGCCATACACTTTTTGTAGATGATATTTATTTGAATTGCTGCCAAATGAAACGTGAAAAGCTTTAGGCTTCAATAAACATCCTTGCATTTTCAGACAGACGTTTTAAAATAACAATAAACATAACACACTTGCTAGATATATTCACTTTGCCAACTAAAAGTGAAAGTGAATGGAAATATTCCTTGTAGTAAAACTGAAACACACAAGTTCATCTGTAGCAAGTTATGCAATTGATAGATATCTTGAATTAGTTCTAAGTATCCTTTTTAATTAGATGATTGTATATTATTTTGGTAGAAGCAGTTAAATTAAATGAAGAACAGAAGGAATTATTGATGATTTTGTTTTATCAAAGAAAAAAAGACACCATTGCCCGTACCCATTATCAATGCATGGCAGGGGTTCTGCCCCAAATAAGAATTTCCCATTGTGAAAATATGTAATATCAGTGGGATACCTCTATGCTTTCACATCAAAAGCTCCCATCACCATGACTACCAATAAACTCATATTTCAGCCACACTGAGTCTTTTCAGCAGGATTAAAATAACTAATAGTCATCACATTACTGTACATATCTTCTGATCATGATGGTTGAGGGCCACAGCACAGGAAGAGGATTGTCTCATGTGGATTATAATAGGACACATTTCTTCAATCACTTTATTAAATATGAAAAAACATCAAATTTCACATTGAAGTAAAATACAAAATAGTTACCTTGCCAATTATACAGTCTACAGAGAACTCCTTTATAAGCGGGTGTCCTCCATCCTTGTTTGGCATTGCTTTCCCTTAGTGGAGCGGCAGTAATGATGTATTCACTCTCCACATTAATTGGTCTGGAATGCATTTTCGTTCTGCAAATATTCACAAGCATGCAAGGGGGAGATGGAGATGACTGGACTGACATGGACTAATGGGGGAAAAGAACAGAGAAGGGAGAAAGCTTTGGGATGCAACTATTCCCAAAAACGTTCTTTGTCCCAAAGTCGTTGGCCAGGTCTTGGTTTCTGAAATAACCACAAGCTGATATAATTCCATTAGTGTTGGGACCAACGTGGAACTCATTGTATGGAAAGCAGATCCAAGGATCTTAGTATGAATGACTCAAAGCATGAAGTCTGTAATTGTGGTCAGAACTTTGGCAGATTGTGCAGTAAAAGCACAGCATAAAGGTTGGATTTGTGCAGAGTGAAATAGCCTATGTGTGTGTAATCAGCTCTAGCCTCACAAAGTTATTGCATTAATAAAGACAATTTAACAGCAGAGATAATTTAACTATGTAAATCAATAAGAAAGCTCTGAGATGTCTCATAAGAAAAAGTTCTCAGAGTCAAAACAAAGAACAAACGAGCAAACCCTGCATATGAGAAAGATGGCCACATATGTCATCACACGTCTGATTTTAGAACCAAGTAGATATTTTTTTCTACTACAAGAAAAGGGACATCAAAGCTGCATGAAATGCATGAGTATGATAGACCATAAATCTTTTTCTGAAGTGAATCAGGCCTCCTGTCAGGAAGTAGAGAATCTGTTGGCATTTGATAAGGTCATTCAGCAGACTTTTTCTCATCACTTGCTCATATCTCAGCTCAGAAAAATAAACTAGACTCCATTTTCAACATGGGAAAAAAAAGGTTAAACACTATGTTCTCTTAGCCCCATAAGGGGAAATTACTCAGCCAGTTTACAAGTCCAGTCCTCACTTCGGGATGCAGAGAAGAGCAGGCAGAGGGTTAAAGATCAACTGGCTTCATAGTATGTGATCCTGAGGGACAAAGAGTGAACCGCTTTCCAGGCTAGAAAAACACAAAGCCACAAAGGAGAAACTTAGGGAAATCAAAGACCCTGTCGACCTGGCTGAAAGAGGCCTTCGCTGGCAACTGAGGGGAGTGAGGAAGAATAGCTGGAGGTGTAGAAACAGCAGCACAGCTCCAGCATTACATCGAGGTTTCCAACTCTTACAAGCATTTTATTTATTTATTTATTTATTTACAGTCATTGCTGTATTATCTGTCAGGAACCAGAGAAAGCAAAAATTTTTACCTTCCACTGAAAAGAGCTTTTTAAAAAAAAAAAAAAAAAAAAAAAAAATTAAATAAAAATAAAACAACCTTTCAATATCAACACATGCATGAAATTAATGAGGTAAACTCATGTTCTTCTAATATTTATTAAGTTTTTAATATTAACTATTCATGTTATGCCATTACTTTGCCTCAGTTAGTGATTAGAGATAAATTTTATAGCTACTATAAAAGCAAATGGTTAAAGCTCATGTAAAGCTGCATTTAATTCTTGAGCTCCATCTCAAACTAGAGTTTAAATCAGTTTTTTTTTTGTTTTACTCTCTGGCTCTTCATGAAGCAAAATTGTGAGCCATGTGTTGTCACAACTGAATCAACACCCATGTTCAAATATGAGATTATGTTGGACACAAACTCCCACAAAAGAGTGATGCACAAAATCCCGTATCATGCTTTTCAGTTGTAATGGCTTTAACGTCATCCTCTCTGCACTGGAAGCCTAAGATGGACTTGGACTTAAGATGGGATTGACTTTCTTAACAAAGTGATTTTACATTTTGAATATAATTCACACTGCAATCTACTTTCCTCCCCTAAAGCTGCTTCAAAAAGAACATGTCATTTCAAAGTGTTGTTTACGCCACTAGGGGGCGATGTGACCATTTTCCCTCCCGATGTGGATTTCAGAATTCATTCTACACAAGGGGCTCTGGAGGATGTGTGAAAAAGCTGTTTTTCACTGCAATTCTGACCCTGTTTAATGCCGACCAGTTGCTTTTATAGTTGTTACCCGCTGGCTTTTTAATATGCACCAACATAAAAGTATGTAAACCGTATTTTGCCTTTTCATAATTTAGCACAGCCACTACAAAAGAACAAACTATCCAGCCTCCAGATTCACTGTGTGAATAATATATATGAAATGTTTGTGTGCACTTTGGCAGCAGACTTAATTCTGCTAAGACACACAAAGAGCAAAACCAAAAAAAACCAAGTATTTTCTGGCAGTGGGTGAGGACAGCCGGGCCTGAGGCGATGGCATCTACATGGACAACAAATATAATATTTTGAGGGTTTGGGTTTATGTTTGTCAGAAAAGTGTGAAAATCAATGAACTCCTTAGGGGGCGGCTGTACGCTGATAGGCCTGCTCCTCTCCTCACTGCAGAGCAGGAATCAGTCAAGGATATTAATCTAAACATCAGTCATGCATGGGGAACACCCCACAAGGAGAATAAGCTTGCTCATCCATGCATCTCCTGAGGGAGGTATGAGGCTTTAAGAAGGGAAGAGTTGAATGGGTAAGTGTGTCAGGATATCATCTCGGGAGATGTGATGCGGGGTGACTGTAGGCCCACAGACAATAAAAACCCAAAGTGAAGAGGCTGGGACCATCAAGACTTACTGGACCACATTATAATCTGTGCTAGAGGAATGTCAAACAGAGCTGACAGCACCAAAGCCCACATGGTGACCAGAAAAGAATAACATGTGTCTCTTGTATGGGGACAGAAGAATGCTTTATTTATGATTCATATATAATGTAATTAATCTCATTGCAGTGTAATCCTCTAGCCATTCAAGCCCACACAGGTACTCAGCGTTATAATTCAAAAGGAGTCAATTTTCTTACTTCTTTCAATATGCTGCATTTAATTTTTTTTTTCCTGAGTCATCAGAAAATGTCTTCTCTGGCTGTTCCAGTTGCTCATACTGGGTTATTTTCCAAATGACAAGTGCTGCTCTCAGTTGCTCTCTTCATGAGAATACCCCATACTGACTTCTGGGCCTCAGTTTTCCACTCCACAGCTAATCTTCTGTTCCACGAGTGTCAAGTGTGCGAACAGCTACAGAAACATGTTAACAGTCAATTTGAACGAGCAATCAATGACATAACCCCAGCTAAAATTCACAGGAGGGAGTACAAATGGGAGCACCTGGAGACAGAGCAAAGCTGAGTGGTGGTAGCCTTTTTTTTTCATCACTTCCAGATTTGGCAAAATAAAACTGAATAAAACATCCATCCATCCATTCTCGGCCACTTATCCGGGGTCGGGTCGCGGTGGCAGCAGCCTAAACAGGGAAGCCCAGTCTTCCTTCTCCTCAGCCACGTTTGCCAACTCTGCGGGGGGGTGGGGGGATCCCAAGGCGTTCCCAGGCCAGCCGAGAGATATAATCCCTCCAGCGTGTCCTGGGTCTTCCCCGGGGTCTCCTCCCAGAGGGACATGCCAGGAACACCTTACCAGGGAGGCATCCAGGAGGCATCCTGACCAGATGCCCGAGCCACCTCAACTGGTTCCTCTCGATGCGGAGGAGCAGCGGCTCTACTCTGATCCGCTCCAGGATGACCGAGCTCCTCACCCTATCTCTAAGGGAGAGCCCGGCCTCCATGCGGCGGAAACTCATTTCAGCCGCCTGTATACGAGATCTCCTTTTTTGGTCACGACTTACAGCTCATGACCATAGGTGAGGGTAGGAACGTAGATCGACTGGTAAATCAAGAGCTTTGCCTTCTGCTTCAGCTCCTTCTTCACCATGACAGCTCGGCGCAGAGTCTGCATTACTGCAGAAGCCGCACCGATCCGTCTGTCGACCTCACACTCCATCCTTCCCTCACTCGTGAACAAGACCCTGAGATATTTACGCTCCTGAGCGTCGGGAGTGAGGTCCTGCCTCACTCCCGACCCGGAGAGGGCAATCCACCCTATTCTGCCTAAATACATTAGCCGAATACATTAGCTGAAAAAAAAAAGTTAAATAATTGCAGAGCTTTCACTTGGGTAAAATCCCAGTACCCCGTCTTGTTTTGTTTACCCCGTAGTTCAGAAAGCCTATCGGTAAAGCATTCTGGAGCTGTGACATAATGGTTTAGCTTGAGGCAACATCTCTCTGCATAAACTGTCTCCATCTCACTGAAGACAAGAAAACATGCAAGTCAACTTTCCCCCAAGTCAAGTTTTCTTCAGATCATAACATATTTATTTCCAAACCTATTTGTTAGTCTTCCATGTTCCCGACAGCAGCAGAGTGAAAATGTAAAAAGGAAACGAACGGCCTCATCGTGATGTTTAGGCTCAGTCTGCTCTTGTATGCTTGACAGATAATCAGAGATTATGATGCGGTTCCTTCTCAGGCAGATAAAATGATAAACTATCATGATTAGGAGACAAACTACTAATGAAAGGATATTCCAGCAATTGGTTGCTTACATAAAGTTTTTTTTGTTGTAAAGTGTAAACCTTCATTTTGTCTTAGTTTCCTTTATACAAAGTTGGAAATGAGACATGACATGGGCATGCAACACAGCAGCCTTGCACATTTATTGCCTGGACTTCATCCTAAATGAAATGGGACATCCCAGATTGCTTTTAGTGTAATAACTCAGGATGAATGGAGAAACCACGAGTATTACAGCCATGGAAGAATTATTTATCAAGTTACAGCCACTTTGTGTTTGGTTTAAATAATAAATCAGATTTAAATGATTAATTATTGAACATGTTCGGGTGTGCAAAAGGGCATTTAGATTTTTTCCTTATGTTAAAGGATATGTTCTATTAACATGAAAAATAAACAAACCCACAAACACAGATCTGCAGCTTAGGATGGAAGTTGGTAACGATATTCAACTAATTGTGTTTCTTCCTTTCAGCAACAAACATATCAGGGGATCGGTGCAATTTTGAGGTTATGTGTAATTAATTCTAACTGAGCAGAGTTGGGAAAGTTAGTTCTAAAAAGAATTTATAAAATTCAGTATGATTAAAGAAACACACAAGCAAATAAATACCATAAATTATTAACAATTTGGTTGATGAAGAGTAAGAAAAAGGTGAAACATGTAGCGAGATTAATTTCATAATATCGACTGACTATTCACATATAGCCGAGTCATGTCAAAAAGGTAAAACCATCTTCTTTCTAAAAATACTCTGGAAAAACAAGAAACCGTATATCTAAAAAGGTGGAAAATGTAAATAAGTCCTTTAACAAAAGGGTTTAGCTTTTAGGAAATAATAAGTTCATTCATTCATTCATCCTAACTGCTTAATCCAATGAAGGGTCGCAGGGAAGCTGGAGCCTATCCCAGCAGTTTTTTGGCGTAAAGGCAGGGTACACCCTGAACAGCTCGCCAGTCCATTGCAGAGAAATAATTAGTTGCATTTCACAAATAACGTGCTTGTCAGGATGTGATGTTTCACGTTCTCTTCAGTTCCTGGTTTCCTGTTTTAGTTTGAAGTTTTCCTGGTTTGGTTCCCTGATGTCTATTTTCCTGTTTGCTGTTCTGTTCATTAGCTCACCTGGACGCATTAGTTAAAGTGGAACTATTATGTGCATTTCAGGCTAATTAATTTTCATTTCTGAGACCAGAAGGGCTGGGATTGATCGAGTTATTGTCACAAATCACTTTATTTACTTCAGACCGACCCTCTCCGTAGGCTGTCAGATCAGCCTGTGGGCAAAACGAGTGGATTGAGACTCTTCCGCATTAAGCCCCGCCTCCCACCACTGCACTACATCGGGAGCGCGCACCGCAACTGCTTTCGCCGTCATTGTAACATCTCATAAACAGAAGGATTAGGCTAATATGAACTCAATAAAAAAAACAAAATACAATGTCAACACATAGCATACAGCCCTACATCTGAATCAGACCCTGAAAACGAAGTGGAAAACAGCAACCCACAGCAACGAATGCAGCAGGATGTCTCTCTTTGGTAAACTCACCAGCCATCGTTGGAAATAACTTTATCCGACGTTTTCCACCCGCCTGATGTATTTGTACATGCCCTTGTTAACCAGTAGAAGGTAACCAATCACCGAACCTTATCCCTCGGGACGTCACAAGGATTTCCAAGTAGAAAAAAACTCTCTAAAACGACGTGTTTTTCGTCGCTATGGAAACCGAACGGAGAGAGTGCTGGAACTTAAACTCAAACTCAAACATGCGTTTAGGTGATAAAAAAACGGTGCCGTTCACATGTCTGATGAGGATTCAACACTGTAACACTGTAGAAAGCTCAGAAAACTCCAAATACCATAATAGCACCCCTTTACATATATATATATATATATAAATATACTACTCACAAAAAGTTAGGGATAGTTGGCTTTCAGGTGAAATTTATGGAAAATGCAATATGTTCATGCTACAGTGATATAATATCATAAAAGTAAGACATTTAGGTAGAAGGATGCACTACTGATTTCCTCATCTCAAAAAATTCATTCAACACAAAAGGTAACAACAATGGTAGTTACACCACAACAAAAAATTTGAACGTCTCAATATCTCGTCATGTGACCTTGAGCATCAATTACAGCTTGACAACGACGTCTCATGCTGTTCACAAGGCAACTTATTGCCTGCTGAGGCATGGCATCCCACTCTTCTTGAAGGGCAGCCCTCAGGTCATTGAGGTTCTGGGGTGCAGGGTTTCGAGCCTCTACACGACGGCTCAGCTGATCCCACAGGTTTTCAATGGGATTCAGGTCTGGAGAGAGTGCAGGCCATTCCATTTGAGGTACACCAGTCTCCAACAGCCGTTCCCTGATGATGCGGCCTCGATGAGCAGGAGCATTGTCGTCCATGAAGATGAAATTAGGCCTGTGCTGTTCATGTAGGGGCACAATCACTGGATTAATGATATTATTCAGGTAGTATGGGCTTGTCACTGTACCATTCACAAAGTGTAGGGCAGTTCTGTACCAAGTGGACACCCCCGCCCACACTGTAACACCGCCACCACCAAAAGCTCACCTGGTGACAACAGTGGCTGATGCATAGCGCTCTCCCTGATGTCTCCAACATCGTTGCCGGCCATCATTTCTGCTCAGTGTGAATCGACTTTCATCAGAGAACAGCACTGAGGCCCACTGGTTCCTCGTCCAGCGTAAATGCTCCCTGGCCCATGCAAGACGATGAGGCCTGTGCCTGGTGGTGTGGTCAGGTACCCGTGCAGGTCGTCTAGCACGCAGACCACGCTGATGGAAACAGTTTCGAATGGTCTGACGTGACACTTGGGTGCCTCTCACCTCTCTTAAATGTGCCTGGAGTTGAGTGGCATTCATCATCTGGTTTCTCAGGGCAGTCTTCACAATGTAGCGGTCATCAGCACGGGATGTGGCCAAAGGACGTCCACTTCTAGGCCTTTCTGTGACTCTTCCAGTCTCTCGATATCTCTGTTGCAACCTGCTGATGACACTCTGTGACACTCCAAGCTCAGTGGCCACTTCTGTCTGAGAACGTCCTGTTTGAAGCATCGCAATGACAAGGGACTGTTGTTCCATTGTTAGGTGTCGTCTTGGTCTCATGATGTCAAAATGTGAACAGCACGATGAGGACAACTGTTTAAACACCAGCTCTAATTGAACCAGGACATTTATTGGTCAATTCAAGGATCACACACCTGCCGTGATTTTTGCCGTTAAGCTCCTTGTTAGAGAACAGCAACTTGTGCAAAATTTATTGAAACATTTAACAGTTGGACATGTGCATTTAAAACCTTAGAGAAGATCACATTAAGTTCACCTGTACAGGTTTGAATGCATTTTAGGCATGTTGTGAAATTTCACCCAAAAGCTGAATATCCCATGTTTCTCTGGTGAGTTTATGCTGTGATTAAAACCTCTATGTTCTGCATCTCTGGCACCCCTCTCCTGCATTTGGGTCTACACTTCCACCACATCTTGACAGTGCTCATGTAATGTGAAAAAGTAAAGCAACATTTTAAAGTGAACCTTGTTTTATTCACCAATGTTTACTTATTCAAAATGATTTTCTGCTGCAAAAAACACTTGAGTTTTATTATGAGAAAAAACTAGCTTTGCGTTAAATCAGCAGTTGTAGCTGTTTTTCTTCAGCATTGTTTGCATTTATCTTTGCACTGTCATCACATCAAGTTGCTTTATTAAATGTGGAGAGAAATATTATCTCCCATATAGGCAGCTGATAAGATGATTCTGAATGCTGCATTGGGACTAAGAACTGTATCGTTCTGAAGCTTAACAACTTAGCAGAGCAATGCATGCTGCTTGATCTTGGACACCTGATATTTACACAGATGAAGGTCAGTTTACACTAAATATTTCTTGTTACGAGTCGAGTCTTGATTCTTGGAACCTCCAAACGTCCCTCCGGCTCCTTCATTGAAAATTAATTTTCTTGAAAGATAGTTAAGATTAACATTACAGCTCCTGACAAAAAGTATGGAATTGCCACATTTCTGAGCTGGAAAACTGCATAAAAACTGGACTTTTCTATTTCTGAAAGGTCCATAAAGTGGAATCTGCATTTATCAGGCATGTACAAACTAAAGAAAGGAGGACACAACACATTAAAGGCAGCGTTTGGGGAGGTTTTTTAGGAGCAGTTTTTTACTGTGCAGCTTAAAATCCCCTTCGAACGCAGACTGCAGCCAATAAATTAAATGCTCTATCACATAAATACAAAATGTATCGTCACCTGTGGAACGGACATGATGGAAAAAAACCCACATCCAATCGTTTTATTTGGCATATTTCTGTGCTTTGGAAGCGTGGCTCTGACGGCAGTCTGAAGAAAGGGGGTTTGGTCTTGTTGAATTGTGCGTTTTCAAAGTGTTCAAATGCTTGAACAGTTTTTCCAGAATCTCCAACCTTACCTTTAATAAGTCTGGCTCGGTCCCAGCTTCTTGAACTTGTGTTGTCATTAGCTTCAAGAAGAATTCATATCTTTAAAAACAAACAAAATAGAAAAAAAAAAAGAAAAAGAAACAATGTTTCCTTTTTAGCATTTAAAATGTTTTTTTGTGATTTGCATATTAATTTAAAAGACTTGCAAATTGCATTTTGTTTTTATTTACATTTGACATAGCATCCAAACTTATTTTCTTTTAAATGAGGGTTGCATTTACTCCTTGATTCACAGGCTTCTGAAGAATTCCACCAAGTATATCTAATTTGTTTTTCTCTGCTTTTTCTAGTAAATACAAATCATTTACTACAACTCTCCTGTGAATACCACACAGAAGCAGATGCTTGACATAAAAGGAGGAAATGCAAGAATCATTTTCCCTTGTACACAAAACAAGCGGGCTAATTACCAACAAAAACCTGACCTGACAAACCCTTCAGGCAAAGTATGTGCCTGCAGGTTTATAGCACCTGAACTAATCACTGTAGCAGCAGCACAAAAGGGACCACTAGTACCCTCTTCTCAGTGAAAACTGCCGAGCTGAGCCAAGGTTCTGTAGACAAGGAAAATATTGCACAGAATCATTAAAGCAGAGGAAAAGAAATCACAATAAACAAAGTCTGGTGTCATCTCTCGTATTAGTGGGGATGTTGAAAGCACTTTGTGGAGACATGCAAGCACATTTCCTCCTGCTGGATGTGTTGCGGTTTACTTCACTAATCAGAAGTGGCTAAAAGAATTATCAAGTCGTGATCAGTCTTAAAGTAACAGTGGAAACTGCATCTAGCAGGGACATCCTTGAGGAGGAGAATGTTCCCATCCAGTTTGTGCAATCAGTGAAATAAATCACTTGAGTAGTTGATGACGATCTGACCTTGAGGTCTGTGGTGAAGAGAGATAATGCAGCTCCTCCTAAGGTTTCAATTTGGCAAGACAGCCATGCTGCCACTCTTTAATGTATTGCTGCTTTAAACATTTCTTTCAGAGATCTTTGTCACAAAGGTCAGGCTTTTAGAAGTCTATGGCGGTGAAAGACGACTGACTCATGAAATGTCAGTGTACATTGACGCAAGACTTGCAGTGTCTAATTCATTCACACCCCCACACGCATGTTGAAAGCATCTTCGAAAGTGCCACCTGTCCCGGTGATTTCTTCTTTATTACAAGACTTGTGCTTTTCTATGTATGCTTTTTACAGCCCATATTATTGCTGTAATGTAGTTTAAAGCGTTATTTTTTTTTTTTATCTTAAGGTACATATTTCTCTACCTAAAACACATAAGGTTAAAACATGTGGTATGTAGTGTGCATCAAGCCTTACTGATGCAGAGGGCCTGTGCAAACTTCACATGCAATGTGCAATGATGATGTCTTTTGAAGCAGAATTGCACAATAAAAATGTCAAAGTTAAAGCTGCATGTGGGTGGCAGGTGAATATTTTGAAAGATTAACTTTTAAGTTTGGTGATGGAAATGTTTAAAAACCCTGAATCGAGCATAAGGTTAAGTCTAGAGCATTTACTCCACTAACAAATTGTTGCTTTCTTTGGAGATGATGAGATTGTCTGGTTATGTCAAATAAAAACAAAACAAAAAAAAACACAAGCTCAGTTTTATCAGAACCCAGAGGTAGTTTTAGTCCTTGAACGCAACAACATTTAAATGAGCAAAGCAGCTATATAGTAACTTAATAATTGAAAGTGCAATTTGGTAACTTTGACATACAGATGTACAGGATATTAAACAGGAGAGTGACTTTTGATTTGTTTCCAGGCAGGCTATTCGGGACACATTTGGAAAAAATTGGTAAGTTGAAAGAGAAATTCCTTACTGTTGCATACAGAAACTCCTTAGTTTTGCATAAAACATAGAATAAACTGGTGTTTACATTTTGTTATTGGCTTATTATTATTATGATTGATGGGTATAATTCATTATAATCATCATCATCATCATCATCATAATTCTTTTTTTTAAATTATAATCGAGAATATGCAGGTATATGGTATGTGATACTGGCTTACACAACAGGACAGGAGCACTGCCTTGAATGAGATGTGCTCCTGCTCTTGCCTTCCTGACTCACTATAGTCATTAAAAAAAAGAGCTAATTTAATCTTATCTTTTTAAAAAAATTTTTTTATTGAGAAATGTGTTTAATAATAACAAAACAATATAAATTTTAATAAACATTTTCTCCACAAAATAGTTTTCATTTCTGTGGTCCAGAAATGAACTAATGGTCCAATAGATAACACAAATGCTGCCATTTGCAGAAACAGGAACATTCAGTTGCTGTTTTCTATTACCATTAGAAATAAGAACTTCCCAGGTTGGAACAAAATCTAATTATTTTCTGTAGCATGCTGATAAGAGAGACCAGAAGAAATAACTATTTTAATGTTTTATCTTTGTTAATGAATTCTTTCACTAACTTTAATGTTTCAGAACCAAAGGCTGCTAGAGATTAGTTGCCACATTCATGCTTTCCACACAAACTCCAGTTACTTCAGCGTGACAAAAAACACCTAATTTAAACGAATAAATTCACATCCACCTTCTGCTTTTCTTCTATCATTATAAGTTCTAAAAAATTCATGTTACTGCTGCTCTCAAAACCTGCACTTACTCTCAAATTGAACTCACTTTAACTTTGGGCATCTGGCCATTTTGTGGCATAACTCTTGTAGAGTGTCAGCATGCTTTAGTTACTGATTTCTTTTTGCATGCAATCATTAGCATGTGTTTCCATGCTGCATATCAACCGGCTTGTCAAGGTTTCAGTTTTCCATCCCAGTTTTTTGCCTCTGTGCTCTTCGGAGGAGCTTTACTTGGCAGTGAGCATACGACACTTGGCATCCTCCCCGTCTTAGTAGATTCTACATAATCTGGCATCTGCTATTTTAATGCAATTCATTATTGTCACTTTATATTTCAGTGCGAAGCTTAGTTGTCTGGTTGCACGCAGTGATGAGGCCAAGGCTTACATGAAGCATGTCAGCCATGTGTGTGATGAAGTCATATAAACCTTTTCCATGTGCAGACTGCAGGCTGTTTGTGAGCAGGACTGTCAGCTTTAGTTTTCTTCGTAATGTTTCGTATCCATATGTATGTGGTTAAGCATCCAGTCACACTGATTTTTATCACTGTGAAGACCAACAAATCCTGATCAGTTGTCCCATGAAAATATCCTTCCTAACAGCAAAGTGGACATATTTTAAATGGCAAATAGAGTAAAGGTAATAAAAATATTTTATTGGTCTAGTTGTTCAACATCTTTTTCTTTAGACAGTGGAGATCAGTAAAGCTTTCCTTCTGTACATCATCTTGTCATATGATCAAATAAAAATGTATTGTACAGTACTCGCGTTGTGTCTGAGAAACACATTAGCTCTGCTTGCATCATTAGTGTTACACCCCATTTACACGTGTGTTTGCATATGACTAAACCAAAGTTCAATCTCCAAAAGATGTATGAAACGCCACCCTCTGGTTTGGTTTCCCGCTGGACTTTCCGCTGCTTCAAGTGAGTTGAAATATTTAAAAGCTTGCTATGTACAGTTGTGGTCATATTTATTCATACCCTTTCATTAAAGAAGGAAAAAAACAGCTGCCTGTAAAATAAGCTGAAATTGACTAAAGTAATAATAAATAAAAATTTTATGAAAATCATTACATTATTTTCTAATTCTGGTTCAATAGAAATATTTCTTTTAAAAAGCAAACAAATAAGATAATTTATTACATATTACATCATTCACAAACTAATATTTTGTTGAACAATCCTTTAATGTTTCCGCTACAGTCAGGTGTTTTCTGTTCCTCTCAGTCAGACTTCTGCACCTGTTGACAGCTATTTTGTCCCACTGTTCAACAGAAAAGTGCTCTAATTTGTCCAGGACCAATTTGTTTTGTTTTGTTTTTTCAACTCAAATGAAAAAACAGTGGCTTATATTATTGAATTATATTTTTTGCAAATTTTTAGTTATTGTTCCTTTTTTAAGTCTCCAGTTATTTGAGTGACTGTTGTAAATTCAGCCTTTTCTTTAATGAAAGGGGATGAATATGAGCACAACTGTATTTTGGGGCAAAACTGTGTGGTGGCAGCAAGTTTGATAAAGGTATCCACTAAGAGACAAACAAAATTCTTATCCTCACGTGGAACAACTAGTCCAAATATTACAGACTGAACACATGTTTGTGGAAACAAGGCGTAAGAATCAACAGCCTTACTACCACCACAGAGCTCTACACTTCACACACTTGACTGCATCATCTTCTCATCCACGAGTGACTTCTACTACATCTGGTACAAATGTACCTGGCCATTCATCTTCTTTTAACTGTTACAGGGGCTAATAGGGCGTGGGTGAGGGTTGTTGTGGGTGGGTGAAAGGGGACTATGGGTGTATGTGTGTTTTTATCTAATTTGATGTAAATTGTTTTATTATGTAAAGCACTTTGTATTGTTTTTAAGCACGAAAAGTGCTATAGAAATAAAGTTTGATTTGATTTGATTTGATTCTATATCGAAGGTTTTCCTTCAAATGAAGCTGCTCATCCTGTGACAACTTATTGCTCCTGAAATTTGTTTGCTTACTTTACAAAAAAATAGAGATTTTACTCAGGCATTGTGTTGTAACTGTTTTCATACTATGGTGTGTGTGTTCACTTGCAACCCTCCACTGGAATAAACATATATACATAATGGATGGATACGTGTTAATAAAATGTGTGCAGAACTGTAATCTTTAAGCAACTAGATTATCATATATTCGGACATATTTTCTTTGTCAGTTTAGAAATCAGTGATGAAACTTGCAGCCACAGAATTACTGTATCGTAATAGAGATAACATAAACATTAAATGTCTAATAACTTCATTTATTATAAAAAACAACAACAAAAAAAACAACAACCTTCCATGTCCATGGGGTTAGTTGAATGGAGGTGGTGGGGCTTAGAAAACTCATTTTCCCCAGCGTACAGAGAAATGAGGTTCTTTCATTTTTAACAGTAATGTTCCTGCGCAGCCGAAAGCCCCTGCAGGGCACTTGGGACTGGACTGCAGCCAGACAGCAGCAATAACCTTCAAAGTTTGCAGATAACACAGTCACTGTTTGTTAAAATGACTTTCTCATTAAATCCCCTCTGTTTTGTTCACTCTTTTATACACACATTTAATTGGTTTTCATCTTTTGAGTCCTTCTGTTTTTGTCTATCCCACAGAATATTGTGCTGAAGCTCCAAAAATCGGAACTTTCCACAGCTTGCTCAGAAATGATCTGTCCCATCATCACCCCCTCATTTTTGTTTTTTGTTTAAACCTTCATGAAAACACTGACTGGTGACTTATACTCTCCAACATATATGAAGCTGAATGAATCAATTGCACACATTGCATTATAGTTCATTTTACTTAGGAGAGGATTTGTTGTTTTCCCCAAAGTTCACTGGTGCATCCTGACAACATTTTACACATGTAAACTATTAGACAGCAACATTTTACACTATTCTTCAACTTTTTATTTTATCTATCAAAAGTGCAAACAGATTTTCTTTTAAAAAAGGATTTCTTAAATGCTGACAGCACTTTTTTTTTTGCTAAACATTTAAAGTATTTAATCCCTTGCAAACGGAAGTCCTAATGCTAACTGTAGTAAAGAAGTATAGGATACTCAGTAGAACTAGACAGGTATGAATTTAGAGTAAAGATCTTAAAATTTATGTGGTGTCTAATGAGTCACTGTTAAGTCCACAAACAAATGGCACCAACAATGACAGTCATACAAAAACACTTGTGGTGCATAGATATGTGTCTACAAAATGTTATATGTTAAATAACTGGTGACATTAAAACAAGTTGTTTCTTTTGTGATAGTAAGTCCTTTAAAGAGATAGTGCTAAAAATAGCACCTGTAGAGAAGGAAAACCCACAAGCATAGCCAGAAAGTGATTCCTGAAAGCTGGAACAGTTAATAATAAACAGGGACAAAGGTATTAATTGCTACTGCGATAAAGACGTTTAATCAGACTATTCATCATTTTATCCGGAAGGTGTATGTGGCTCAGACAGGCTCTGGGGATCTGAGTCCCCGGCATCACAGCTGAACAGCTTCCAAAGTGCAAACACATGTGAATTCTTATGCTGAGCCTACTAATGGTTTATGTTAGTATGTTGGGTTGATGGTAGCATAGGGTTTGATCACTTAAACTCATTTCCACATCCCTTGAATGTGCATGTTACCAGTAAAAAATGTAGTTCATTATTCTTAAAAATGTATTTGATCTCTTTCATTCTTTAGCTTTATTCTCAACATATGCTCAAAAGTAGATGATGTTCGCCATGATGCTTTTCTCTGCTGTAACTTTGAGAGCTGGGTGAGATGAAGAACGGTCGTTTGACTCAAAGACAAAATACATCATCTTTTTAATCCCCATTTCCACTTGCTACATCTCATACAGTAAGCACATGAACAAGAGAGTGCAACATACAGAGTCCAGTCACTGAGCATACAGAGAGCAACTTCCCAACAGAAACAAAGTCCACAAAGTTCCCGGAGCTGTCTTTGTGGAAGAAGTCTTTGATCTCTCAATGCGTAGGGACATGCAGTGGAATTGCTGGACGGAGAACACAGTGTGTACAACTCTGCTTGCAGACAGCTGCTAATTCACAGTTAGGTTAGAAAAGTGCACACAAGATACTGATCCTGTAAGTAGCTTGATGAAGATTACTGTAATTCTACTGTACTTCTTTATAATACCATAACACGTAGTGTTACAGAGTTCGATGTCAGACAGCAGTGTTTTATCAGATGTAAAAATAATGACGTGACATATCAATATTCACAAAAAAACTATCTGAATTGATCTCACGATATCTACAAATTCACAAGTTAGTCAACACCTTCGGAGCAATTAGAATTGTTGCCATTAATAGTTGTTCAGTTCATCTATTAGTTCTACGGCTTTCTATGCATCAACAGACTTGCATCAATGCTGTAGAGGTTATGTTGTATAAAACATAGAATATTTAACGCTCTACTAAATAGCATAAATATATTTAGATAGTATTTTTACTCTTAATATACTGTATCTTACTGTATAGGATGACATGTTTTCTTTTTTTTTTTTTTTTTGTGACGTTAACTCTGGCCCTGTGAGGAAGATACCTCATGAATAAAACAATCATAACCAAAACTGAATGGCAACTCAGTCTTATTGATCAAAACCCCTCAGCAATGCAAAAAAAAAAAGAAAAAAAAAAAGTAATCAAAATTACCACATATTAAAAGCATCAATAACAAAGTTTTCTGCCTAAGTGTAGATACAAAGTGTCTTAACATTGTTAATTCACCAGGAATCAGTAAACAACTTAAAGTATGACTTAGGCAAATATTATAAATCCAACAATATGCCAAGTGTCCTCATAAGCAAGGTGTACAGGTGCACTTTATGTCAGTTATTTGTGGTAAAACAAACTCAGCTGCTATTTTTGCTTCATTAAATGTTTGCATGCTGTGGCAGTTCAGTTACTGATCCAAAAGTTTGGATGACGTTAATTCTGCTGTAGTTCAGCAGAGGTTCTGGCTTTGCAGGTCTGGAAGTGTTTTCTCTTTTTCATTATTCACACACACATATATAGTTTGGTCCAATTAGGACATACATTCAGGCTGGTGACTCCAGTGATGCAAAATAAAATGATAAACTTATCCAAACATATCATATTTGAAAAGAACTTCACCTCTAATCATTAAATACACAATACAAATAAATTTTAAGCAAAGAATGACCGAGTAAATGTTGCTTTTGTTATCACCTTTTACCAGATCCTGACACGGCCTTGCCCCGTTGGTGATGTGTATTATTAAAATCAGTTGTGTTACCCGCTAGATGAATACTGTATCTTTGAGGCAAGTTATTTTACAAATGCATTTCAAAGACTCGGCAGCTGTTGCTTAAAGCTATCTACCTACAGTACCTCTATCTCATTACTCACAGGAATCATGCATAAACATTAGAGTGGTGTGTCATCAGATCCTGAATTAGATGCAGCCAGCAGGCTTTGGAAACCATCAGCAGATGCATGATGAATCAGTTTATTTGAGACAAATTATAGAGTTTGTTAAAAGAGAGAGGTTGCAGGAACAGAGAACTGATTCATTGATTGTGTTGGATCCAAAAAGCTTTAAATTGTCACCACCACAGCATCTATTCAGGGATGTGTGGAGGTACTCATTGTAGCTGATTAAACAGGGAGCTGTTTCTTTATTACACATATTTCTTTGACAATCTTTGTTCATCACATTAGTAATGGATGCCCCAATGTACTTCTCAAGTCTCAAGTGGAGTTGGACTGATACTACCAACTTATCTACCATTTACAACTGTAAATCATTATGAAAAGCATAATAAAACTAAATATTTAACATTAATTTAAGAATATACCTTATGAAACCTGGCATCTGTTTCCATGAAAATGAAGGAAAACACTTCCAGAACACTGACTGTGCTGTAAAGTACAAGCATCACATTAGTATGCAGAAATAGCTGGAATTTAGGAGCGTTTATCCAGGCAGTTATGGCTGATAGGTAGTGAGTGACTGGGATGAACTGCAGAAACACTGACACAAAGGCTTATTTTACTATGACCAAACACCATCACTGAAGGTTGCAGAGAGCAGACATACATGTGTACAGATTGTCATGCATAAACCTATGACTGATACACTGTACATGAATTATGTTTACAAATCTTTACAGAGGCCACAACACGATGAACTCGTTCGTCTAGGCTTAACTTACAGTTTGACAAGATCGACTACATGTTTGGTTCTCAGGTACAGCATAAGAGTCATCAGAATCTATAATCGAAATAATAAAAAATGTCCAGAGCGCATCTGGCAAATAAGCAACAGAAACTGCTAAAGATCCTTATAAACATGTAACAAAGTCAACAGATAGATACAGATTGTCACACATGTATACAGATGTCACTTGACAGTTAGAAACTATTGTTGAAGACACTGGTTGCCGTGGAGATGAATCTGGTTTGACTCTCATCACCTTTTTGTAGGAATAGGCTTCAATATTATTAGCCCAGGAAATTCATTTAGTTATTGAGAAATTGGGCAGTTGTGGTACAAATTTTCTAATCTCCAGAAGCAGAAGTGTCTCTGGAAACCGCTTGTAAATAATGTTTGACTTTAACATGTTGGCCTTTGTTTTTCTACTACAAAACAACAAAAACAATACAGCATATGTAGACAATCAAATTAACACCAATCCACTTTACACGACAAAGTATAAAAGAACAGCATGGATCTATGCCTTGATTATGCAGAAAAGCAGAACGTTTATGAAATGGCTTCAGCAAATAAAAAGACAAGAAAGGAAAAAAGAAAACAGAAACAAAAGCTTCCTGCTGGATGCCTGCTTGCAAAATACTAAATAGGAGTGTCCTGTGTGATTTAACTAGTTAGACAATACTGCAATTAACATTTCCAAGAAAAACATACACTAAACCTCAATGCAGAATTTGACTTAAGTCTGAGGTAATGGTAGTTTGTTATGACTGCTTAGCTCACAAAGACGCCTCATCATGAGTCAAAACAAATGCACATAATAATTGTTGGACTGGATCCTTTAATCTCTTCGCTTGATCTTTTCACAGGCAGAGGTCTGTTAACATGAAATTTTAATGGGCAGTTTTACACTTTGTGCCTGTACAGAGCTTATGGAAAACAGTAAATGTTTACATGTAACATAGACACAAACCTTTGTACGTGTGTGTAGTAATGTCCAAGCCTTTATCTTTATGATGAGTGTATTTACCAAGGCACATAGCGTATCTGTCACTGAACATAGTCAGCCAGTTAAAACAATAGGAACCAGTGGACTAGAAAATGGGACTAGCAGCCCAGTGAGACTGCACCAGGACTGCTGAGATTCAGCCAAGGCCAGACACTGACAATTATTAATGATTTTCCTGTAAATTTATACAGGCTCGCCCCAACTAACACAGCACAGTAAAACGAGCGGCTCTGCTTAGGTTGTCTGAAGCATCTGTGTGTGTGTGCGTGCATTCCTGTTGTCAACTCCATGGACGTGTTGGCACCTTATCACTGGTAATGAGGTACAATGGAAAACTTAAAAATGCATGCGTGCTCTAAAAACCCAAACATGTCAAAACATGGTGAAAGCACAGTTTGACTACTCCACAAAACGGCAAGCAATCAAAATACAGCGGAAGGAAACACTAGGTTACTTACAAAAAGAAGGGACAGGGCCAGAGCTCAGTGTGGAAGGGAGGGGAGGAGAGAGAAAAGAAACGCTACACAAACACATTGGGATGTAAGAATATGCTTCCTCCAACATCCACTACGACATCTGAATCTAATGCATCTGAACTTTGCCTTCCAACGACACAGACGTGCAAAATATCAAACGTTAAGAAAAAAAAACAAAAAAAAAAACAGACACACAAAACGTGCGCGCACACACATACACACACACACACACACACACACATAAATGATGTGATAGACTTGGCCTTCTACAAACCTACCTACCCTCCAAAGCAAACCGGACTGTTTTGGTTAGATTCAGTTAAGATTGTTTGGCTTCATGATGGCGGGCTTTCTGTTGATGTACGTAGCCCAGTAGCCTAAGTTGAAGATGAAGAAAAGAACGGGGAAAATGATGCGCGATATCTTGTCCACTTTGCTGACGCGGTTGTAGGATTTCTTGGCCTCTGTGTAGGGGTCGTCTAATTTGTGCAGAAAGGAGTGTTTAGCTGGCGGTGCGGTGGCGCTCTTTGAAATGGTCGTCAAACCTTGGTCCTTACCTACGTTCATGGCGTAGGTGGTGCCGACTATGTTGAAGGTGTTGTTCGCCTTTTTGGCCAAAGTGGCGGATTCTCTCCTCTGAAAGGGAAGAAGCCATTAAATGTTGTCAGTAGCGAAGCGCTAGACTAAACAATACTTCCATTTGAACTCATGAAGAGGAAATAGAAGCAACACCACGAGACACGACACACACAAGAACAAAACAAAAGCCTAACCATATCTTTAATCCTGGCCATGTTAGCCTGAAACGGTTCCTGAAAAGAAAAGTAGAAAAGAAAAAAAGTTTACCAATTATATTAAAATTACCCAAATTACATAGTCTATTCATCAGTTTCTAGCTGGAGGTACTTCTGAACAATTTACACTCTTAAGAATTGTCAAATCCAAGCTACATCAGTCAAATCTGGATTGCCGAAAGAAGATATCATGATAATAAAAATATCATGACAAAAATGATCAGGTTGGTCAAATTAAGAACGTAGAAATGAGAACAGTTCTGTTTGGCATCGTTGCAGAACCAGGCTGGACTGGCGTCTGTTACTGCTCACAGCAGCAGTAACAGCTCAAAGCAGGATTAGAAACAAAGCAAAAAGAAACAGTGCCTGAAAACATGTCTGACAAACTGTATCAATGAGAGCAGGCAGGCCTCTGCAGGCAATCAGCTCATGATAAAACAAACACGACAAAAAAAAAAAAAGGCTGCGTGTGGTAAAAGCAAGCTGGATTGTCTGCCGTCTTTCTAAGACTGGAGAGTCAGGATTTTTCTGTCTTTCATTCGAAAGTTGAAGTGGAAGATTTTAAAATTATTTATTCACATCTTTTCAGAGGTCCTGTCAGCCCATCGGAGTGCAAAGTGGCTCACATGCCGGCTGTGGAGGAACAAGTAGGGCACTGTGATTGATTACCAAGCAGGCTTTCAGTTTCCTGCATGTCACTCGGTGTGTGAGTTTGCACTGTGGTAATTTCCTTCCCACCATTTATCCCCACCGTGGCCACTTTAAAACTCTGCCGCGGAGCTAAAACAGGGCATGTCATGTAACAGAAGACTCATCCCATTTGTTTAATTTCAGCCTCCCTGTCTACTGTCTCTTCCTTCCTCCTACATGCAACTTAAAAATCTTTCAAATATTTTAAAGTAAGTCTCAATTGCTTGAATGTCACCTTGAAGAGAGAGTGCTGGGAAGGGTAGAGGCTTCATGGAGGAATACCATCATTTCCAGACTACAGAACGCACCTGAATATAAGCCGCATCTTCACCGAGCATGCAACAGCTCCGTTTCCTACGTCAACAGCCACATTGATCGCCTTTAACTTGAAGAGTCAGTCATATGCATTTCTTTGTGTGTTTTCTGTGCAGAGTGACTCGTTGGCCATGAAAATCAATACATTAGCTGCATCATTGTTTAGGCCGCAGGAAGTCGTGTGACAAATGTAGCGGCTTATAGCCTGGAAATTTGCAGTAAGCTCATTCTAACTGGTGTGGTGTTATACATAACTGGAAATCCTGAGTTGTCACCATCACAACAAACTCATAATTATCATGCATTTAAGCAACACAGCTAAACATGTACGTAGTTACCCCAAAAAATGTTTCAAAGTCCCCCTGAAATATTCTCCTGGTATTCACTTTAGTCTTGAATTGTTTTGAGTCACACACCTGTAATGTTTCCATCACAGGTGTGTGACTCGTAACTGACTGATAGACAGACATGCCAGAATGAGATTCTGGAGTCACTAGTCACAGAAAAAAAGAGACTTAACTCTATTGTACTGTCCTCACTGCTCATCAGATTGAATCATACTAAACTTTGAAGACTTGGTCAATTTCAAAACTGTATATATTATGTTAAAAATGATCCAGTTCCAAATGGTATTGAACAGCTCTTCTAATTAAGGAAATGTAAATTCAGTCTAAGAGAAACATAGATGTAAAAAAAAAAAAAAAAAAGCAGCTGGGACACAAGAAGCGCAACAAAGATGTAAAAACATGTGAAACAATATGTTGATTTAAACAAATGATAAAAACTACAGTATAGCTAACAGATATGAAAAAAATCTATCATTTTTATTACATTCATTCATTCATTTTCCAAACCGCTTAATCCAATTCAGGGTCGCGGGAAAGCTGGAGCCTATCCCAGCTGTTAATTCTTATTACATACAATGTATTTTATGGCTGATTATGACAGTATCATTATCATTGTATGTTATGTTTTGTAATGCACTAAATATCCTGATGAAATATATAAAAGTGTCAGTATTTAAGTTATTATTGTAAAAAGGGTTTTGGACTCTAGATTTAACTTCATCTCAAACCTTTTTTGAACTTTGAAAACTTTGACATACTGTGTTAAATATTCACATATATTGTCTGAAGATTTTAAAAAAATGAAATATAAAAAGAAGAGGAAATGAAAATCCCCCCCCCCCCGCCCCTGAAAGGACGTGACATGCTGCCATGAATCCAGATGCCAACTGAGGTCTTGTGGAATCAGCTTGGTTGACCTTTAACAAATCTCGGCTTAGGAATGCCAGCAGCAAAATGCGCTGGTTTGTGACCAGCATGAGGAGAAATACCCAGATGTTGCAGCTGCGGATGAATCTTCAACATGCTCGGACCCTGACAGTCTAAAACAAATACAGTGCAAAAATGGCCAAAATGTTTTTTTTTTCCTTCTTATTATGGTGGTAGAGCTTAAACAGCCAATCCACAAGAAACTCAAAGAGATGAAAAGCAACAGGGGGATATTGCAGGGGATTTTGACACATTCTTTTGGGAACTAATCAGGTGAATAACCAGGCTTTCTAACAATGTATAAAGCAACACTAGGTTGTGCTATTAAACAGGAAACATAAGCAAAGACAAGTTTCCTTACTTTTTTTTTTATTATAATATGGAAGCAATGATCCACCACTGTATCCTTTAATTCTGAAGTTGGTGATGCATACTAATCCCAGTAAATTAAATAAGCATCCGTTTTTTGACAGTAATAAAGCACTAGGCTGTAAAAAAAAAACCCACAAACAAACAAACAAAAAAAACAATGGCTAGACGATGCAGCCACACCACACGTCATTTCAGCTCACATTGGCTTTCATGGCGCTCTGAAGCGGAGAAGTTTCAGTTTCCTTAATTCCTGTCACCTGACCTCCTCTGCTCACAACCCAGGTAGGAGGGAACAAATGCGAGGAAAGGCATCAACTATGTGCAGTTTGGGAAATGGGATCATGGGAGACTTCCACTTTTGGAGCTCCTATTTTTTTTTTTCCACTTTTGCTTTAAGACATGCTTGAATTTTTTTCTTCTTCTTTTTCAGCTTCATTTATTTTTGCCTTTTCTCCATTTTATGAATTAGCATAAGTAATGTCCTCTCTTCCCCTCCAACATGCTTCACAGCGGATCTCTTTTTGCACACTTTGCACACAAACACTCACCGATGCAGGAAAAGCCCGATCTTTCACTCGTAACACGACATTCGTGTTACTAACATGAATACAGCTCATATTAGCAACACAAGGACACAATGTAGTACCAGATGTGGAATAAGTATCACAAATATTTAGACATTTAAAGGAGTGTAGAAGAGATATGTTTAACAGGATTTTCTCCTATAGTGAGCCGGGGAAGAGGGTGACAATGACTCTTCCTCTGCATCGACAGCAAGTTGAGAGCTAACATGGCTCAGACAGATGGGGGTCACACCGATGCTCCCAGATAAACCGGATTCTTTTCCATCTTTCCTACAACCTCCCTCTATCCCAGCGACAGCTTACATCAACAGGAAAGCTAATTGCTACAATAATGTGTCATATGACCTTAATCATAGCTCGGCGAACTCTTCAGTCTTTAGCATTAAGGATGTTCTTTGCACACTAACCTGACAAATGAGCTTTGCAGAGTGATTTTCTGTTGCTTTTTAGCCGGCCTGTCATCTACAGTAATTTATATGGTCTAATTATTGAGGAAACCGTCTGTGGCGTCGGGGCTTTTTCGTGTTTTTATGAAACTAATGCGACAGAATGTATAATTTACTCCTGTTTAATGAATCCTGTTTATATTTAAAGTAATTTGGTCAGCGACCGGCCATAGAAGAAAATAAAAAATGAAACTGAATACAATGCATCTATTGACCTTGTCTTTGTAACTTTAGCAAATTGTTGCTTCTGAGTGTGATTAAGTATCCTGGGGGTAATTGCGCCTCGTCATGCCCCACTGTTTGGAGCTCAGTGTGTGCATGTGTGCATGTAACCGAACCTTGGGACAGTCTGTCCCCCTCCATGATTGGAGATGAGGTGTTGGCATATTTAATAGCCTCAAGTATGTAAGTGTGTGTGTGTGTGTGTGTGTGTGTGTGTGTGTGCAGACAGCGTATAGGGAGCAGCAAAGTCCCTTTGTGTCCTTGATTGATCGTATTTTTGTAGTGGTGCTTGATCAACCCAATTTATTTTTGCAGCAGTTGTGGCCTCCGCGTAATTTCATCACCGCATGTTGTGTTACATGTAATCCATCACAATGTTAATTAAAATGTGCTTTTCTATTCCAAATCGTTAAACATTCACTTCCTTCCTTACTCAATATGTCTCCTTTGTCAACTTATTCTGTGTTCCTCACAAACTCCAGCAAGATTGGTCAGATTTAAGCCCCTATTTTGCCTTTTTTTTATTTTTATTTTTTAAATCACTCAGAACAAGCATCTTACTAAGCTAACAATCAACTGTGATACTGCTCATTAAACAAATGTATAGCAAAAAATCTAATCTAAAAAGGACATGACAAAATCCCTCCAGAAATGATGACTCAACTTAGTTTTTTTTTTTTCCCATTGCGTTTGTAAAACAAGCACAATTAAAAAAAAACTGCATTTCCCTTACAAACAAGCAGGGTAGCATCCCCACGCTGACACGCACCTGCTAGAAGTGATGGTGACAGGCTGTATTTTTGAGGAAGCATTGTGTCAAAATGTCTGTAGGTGTAGCCATTTGTGTTGCAGGTGTGGGTGAATTGAAATCATGATCATTTCTCGGCTCCAGCAGAGAAAGCTCCTGTACAATCAGCCGATGCTTCTGCCTCTGCTGACGCAAACAGAACATAATATCCCAACACAGCAGTATCCAATCATGAGTGGCAAGAATTCCCCGGCTTTCCAACCAAAAGCTTCCCACCGGCTAATTCCTGTAATAAGCACACCTTCAGCTGCTGAGGGGGAAAGTTAATTAGGTACAGGGCTTGTCACGGCGATGAAAATGGCATGGACTCGAAATTAGTTTACATAGACTTGTCTACAGCTCATTGTGCGACTGCTGTTGTTGTCCGTGTCCCTGATGATTTATTGAGCTAGAAGTTTTCCTCATTGAGTTTCTCCTTTTTTTAATTTTTTCCTCCATTTGTCGGCGGGAAAACGTATCAGAAATCCGCTGGCTAGGCTTTCCAGTCGTTTTCTTCTTGCAGGGAGAGTGTGACGAGAGCGTCTTGTCGCTTTCTGTGACCCCGTTCTTTTTTATCTATCGTGACAACTGCGTGCTCAGCACAGCCCCTGAGAACGCAGTCCAAGCTGTTGCCATTAAGACGAGCCATCAAAAGGGGAAAAATTATCCCCGCAGACGGAGAAGTTCCATGGCAGCAGTACGCATTTCTGCCTGTCAGTCTGAAGACCCAATGTCAAGCTTGAAAAAAACACAGTCTGGGGAAGGCTGCACTGATTGTGTCAAACAGTTTGTACATATGAGGTAGAAAAAAAAGGCAAAAAAAAAAAAAAGTGACACATCTGCCACAGCAGGAATAAGTTTCTTCCTTTTTTGTGTCTCTGGCTGTTGAGCATTTTTATGTGCAACATAGCAGCAACCCAGAAACACCGTTCACCACTGACACACTTTCATAAGATATTCTCATGTTTTTCTTACTAGAATGCAACAAGGTCATTCTTTCAGCATCATCTTGTTTTTCATAATACCGCTAATTAAATGCTATTATGAACAAGCAGAAAAGACAAATGTACAGGTTAAAAAAAAAAGGGCTTTTCTTTGTAGCTGCTTCCAGACTATTTTTGTTGTATACAGAATTGTTCCAACCGAAGCGTGTACCATATAACAATGAGAGCAAAAAGAGGGAAAAAAAATAAGAAAATGTCACCGGCTGGTGTATTTACTACAATTCTGTGACATATTTTAGTCATTTCTATCTCTCTTTCTTTTTCACACTGGGTCTGACTGGGAACCCTGGAAACCAGGCTGCTCGGTACCGACTGGCCCAGTCTGTTTTGACTGGCTGTTTGGGGTCAGAACAGAATGGCCTTTTGCAGACTTCTGCAGGCCACAGAAATAGGGGGAAAAAAAAAAATCCACTTATTGAGTAAATCCTAGATTTCAAGTTTGAACCTGCTCTGAAATATGATAGAATCCCAGCAACGCAGAGGACAACCGCAGGACAGCTTTTTATGGGAATGCAGGAAAAATGAAGGGACAGAGAGGTAATGCTGTGAATGAAGCATTCAGAGCCCGAAGGGACGAAGAATTTAAACATAAACTCAAGTTTTGAAACTTTGACTCTGAAACTGTTTTATATCTAAAATCATTGAGATGTTCAGTTAGAAAGAAAACACAATAAAAGAACAAAAAATTATTTATTTATGTTTTACTCACTAGTGTTTAATATCTGAGTCAATGCAAGCTGGATTTTCTTTTCTTTTTTATTTAACCTGTCCTGCTGGTGTTTTCTAGCTTGGGACTCGTATATAAAATCAAGCGCTGTATTACACACTGAAGTCTCAATAAATACCGGATGAGCTCAGACCACAAAATACACACAAGGAAACAACTTAGTATTCACTTTAAGATGTTAATCTAAATGTCTGCTTTTGGCAGGAATTAAAAATATTTTAGATTCTATAGACAGTCCTCAACTTTGTGATTAAAACTATTGCAGGCTATTAGCATCTGATCAATCATTAGAAACGTCTAATTACCTTTCAGAAAACTGTGCAAAACAGCCAGGTCACACCAGATTAATATTTCTGACGATTACTGAATGATATTATGTTTGCTTGCAGTAAACAAACTGAACATTGGCTGATATTACCGTGTATTACATTACATAATATGACATTATAGTGTTCATTATTATTATATTTAAAACTAACAGTTTAACCCTTTAACCCCTGGCCAAGTAAATAAAGAAATTCTCAACAATAATAAGGTTCATATGGATGTTTTTGGTATGTAGGGAAAATAAGGGCCACAAAGGACATATTCCTGTATGTATCTGACACATTATTACACAAAATCAGTGCTAACAATGATTCCACACTCTCAGATGGAATTAAGCACCTTAGGCAACAAAATGCAATATAAATACTAACATTTGCACTAAAATACAAACATTATTTGGCAAACATTAGGATCTAATATCTAGTGTCTATGAGCTGATATTTTTATTTAGTATGGTTAGTTATAAAACATCACAAAAATCATGACTACTGCATCATGCACATTGGATTTCTGTACAACCGGATATATAAATGGGTCAAGTACAAAAAAAAAATGCTAAAACACTTTGAAGTAATTTGTATTCCTGGTCTTCTGCCTTAATAGAAAATCTCTCCAGTTACCCTTGTAAACAACATAAAAATAACCCACTTTGCCTACAAATAAAATAAAATCCATAAATTGTGATTCATCTGGTCAGCCGCAGGTGACACATTTTAAGCAGTGCACACTGTTTTTTGTTTTTTTTTAATCTGCATTCTGTGGAAATATGGATGTTGTCCTTTGTGGAGTCTGCCTCTAGAATAGGAACCAAACATATGCTGCCATTGTAAATCAGGGCCAATGTCTCTGGGACTTTACCTCTGTTTCTGCTCGCTGTTCCGCCCCACTGTTCCTGTCCCATTTGGTTGGTAATGAATAAATAAAAGGTCTGTTTAGACTCTTTATAGAGCACTCAAAGCTGCCTTAAAACGAGAACTCTCTGTGTGTTTTTCAAAGCGCATGGTTCTTCTGGCTTATAATGATTATGTTTCAGAAAATAACCACATTTCTGATGTAATATTTGGAAATGAATAACTATGTCACTTTCTGTTTTTTCGCATGAGGTGTTTAAGTGCAGTCTTTAACCCCGGTGTGGTGTGATGAACGAGAAATGCAGGTGTGGCGCGTCTTTTTTTATTTTTTTTTAAATTTTTTTTTGTTCATTAAGTCACTCACCCTTATTTCCATGCCCTCCTTTTTCCCATCCCATGCCCAGCTGCGCTTGGTGAAGTAGTTGACTGTAGCAAACTCGATCAGGGCAGAGAAGACAAAGGCATAGCACACAGCCATGAACCAGTCCATGGCGGTGGCATAGGCCACCTTAGGGAGGGAGTTTCTAGCACTGATGCTCAGGGTGGTCATGGTTAAGACGGTGGTGACCCCTGAAGAAAGAATAAAAAATAAACAAACATAAAATAGTTAATATTTTCCATTATTTTCTAGGTGAAACCTTGAAGAAAATGATTTGCTCCTTTTTTAAAAAATCTTTTTAGTGAGAATTAGCAGCATGACAATTAGAAAAAAAAAATCAGCTTTAGCAGGTTAAAAGTGTATTTAAAAATCAATGATCTGATAATGTTTTGTGCTGTAAAAATCTGAGTTTATTTATATTTGCAGTTGCTTTTATTCTTACTCAGAAAGTTCATTTTCAATAGTTGTCTGCATGTCAAAACCAGCATGGGTCAAATGGATAGGATATGGATGAATTGGCTTGAATTGATGTGCATGTTGATAAAGTGCCCTGTGACAACATTGTTGTGAAGTGCCGCTATACAAATAAAGTTAAATTGAATTGTTGAATTGAATTAATATCAGCTCACACATATAGTGATCTTGTACACAAAATAACCGCTTATGTGTAACATTGGTTGTTTTTCCCAGAGAAAACGGTAGACACTTCTCCTGTTGTTTGCATTCTACTGTCCTGAGACTGTATGATGGCTCTCCTTATGCATAATAATAGACCTCATGAGTGGATCTTTCTCATGGAGACTCTTGTTAAACTATTTTCTTCCTGTCTAAAGTTAAACGTCAGAAGCTGAGTACGATGACCCGGTCCAGTGCACTGCAGAGCTTTACATAATCTACTATTTGAAATCACAAAGTTGAGCCTCATACTGCTGACACAATTCACTGGTGCATGAACATAACTCGTGCACTGGGTCAGTCTTTTAAGTTCAAACTACCAGGAACTAGTTCTCAGTGCATTTAATACTCATAGGAGATGTTTTAGCTGTAATCTGTTTTAGTGCAATGCATGCATTTGGGCTGTAAGGTAATTGAAACCAAAAAAAACTGAATCATCAGCTAGTTGGAAGACACTTTTCAGGACTGATTTTATAAGAAAATGTGACTTGGTGTCACATTTTTTTTTACCAAGAAAGAAAAAAGAAAAACTTTAGCTTGTGAAAAGTGAACAGCAGGTCTGTCACCTAAAATGAATTAATCTGGAAAAGGAATCTGCTGAGGTGTTAGCTTTGAATATTTCCCAGATCATTTCACACCCCAGCCTTTTTTTCCCCCACTGTGGATGGAAACCAGATGTGGTTTGGACAATGGTGGCCCATCCAACCACATAAAAGCAATCCCGTCTCTGTTCAGATCCATCTCATCTGATCAAAATGGATGCGGAACAGCTAAATATTAATGTTGTATTTGAGAGCAACAGCGTCAACTCTAGTTAAACAAACCAGAGAATATGGAAATGCTGACAACTCAAATCTTCAGTAAAACTGATTTTGAGCAGCTTGGTTTTATTCCAGCCTTTATTTATATTTAATATAAGATATTTTCCTGCACTGAGAGTTATTTGTTTCTTTAGCAGAGATCAGTAATAATGGGACATTGCTGACAAAAACATAGTGAAATCCATCAAGGCAACAGAAATGATAAATGAGCACATGAGGGTTGCTAGGGACTCAGTTATTTCAGCTGATCACTGAGTAATGGTTACATTCTTGGAGCTGTGTCCTTCACAGCGTGGAAGCAGTTATTTTCTCTCTCTAAAGGACAAAAGCCGAAACTTCTTGTGAGGCTGAAAGGATTTTCGGATGACCAGTCAAGGAAAACACTTGTGGGTGTTGGAGGAAGACTGATTTAGGTGTGAAAATTCAGAGCACACACAGGTTGAGACAGCAACATTGCATGCTTTATTTTGTAAATTCTAAGTAAAAATGCTGATTACTGCATTTAGTCTTTCAGTCGAAGATGATCTAAGTTGACAATGTTCTTAACATTAAATGCACTGGATGCGCTAATTGGATCATTAGGATTTAAGACACAACTGCAGAAAACTTGGTTAAGTGCAAAGAAAAAACATGTTTGTTCTCCATATCAAATTAAATGATCATTGAGCTAGCATTCTTAACTAATCTTAACCATTTCATATTTTTAACATCATTAAAGATGTTTGGATTGGGTAATGTGCTAAATGCCCACGTTAGAAATAGAGGCACAATTCTCTACAACGTCATCAGGACTTGCGATGTCTTGACCAATTTATTTTCATCCACCACTGTGAAAGTGCAATCCAGCCCTCATTAAGAGCCCGCCATGTTACTTCAGTGGGATTATCTTGGTTGTTAAAACTGATGTGCTCTGTTTTATCTGTATCATTAATATTCACATCGTAACAGCGTTTCATTTCAGACCAGATAAGTTAAGGCATTTGTTAAAAATATTCTTTATGATGGCTCATATGGAAGCTCTTTAAATAAAAGCTCTCCAAATATCCCAGAAGCCAATCTTCCAACACCACCTGACCTAAATTAAAAAAAAAAAAAAATTATATATATATATATATATATATATATATATATATATATATATATGTACAGTCATCCTCAGATTTATTCATGCCCTTCCATTAAAGAAGGGAAAAAAACAGCTGCCTGTGAAATAAGATGAAATTGACAAAATAATAAATAAAAATGTCATGAATATTATTGTTATTTTCTAATCCTAGTTCAATCGAAACATTTTTTCAAAAAGCAAATAAATATGATAAAATAATATGCTACATCACTTATAAACAAATATTTTGTTGAACGATCCTTTAATGTTTCCACTCCAGTCAGATATTTTCTGTACCTCTTAATCAGACTTCTGCACCTGTTGACAGGCATTTTGTCCCACTGTTTATCAGAAAAAGTGATATAATTTGTCCAGAACCGATTTGTTTGTTGTTTTGTTTAGTTTTTTTCTTCAACTCATTTAAATGAAAAAAAAAAAGGTGTTGTATATCACTAAATTACAATTTAGCAAATATTTAGTTTTTGTTCCTTTTTATAGTCTCCAGTTATTTGAGTGACTGTTGTAAATTCAGCCATTTCTGTAATGAAAGGGTATGAATGAAACTGAGAATGACTGTGTAATATACACATACATATATGTATATATGTTCATATATATGTTTATACAGATAAATAAAAGAAAGAAAGCTAATACTTACCAAATACAGTGCGTGCAGGAACAGATTCTCTGTTAAGCCAGAAGGAGACCTGAGACAGTATGACTGTCATGATGCACGGGAGGTAGGTTTGAATCACAAAATAGCCAATTTTCCGTTTCAAATGGAAATAAGTTGTCATCACTACATATTCTCCTGAGGGAAAGAAGAAGGATGTAGAAAGAGATGGAGAGAGACAAACAGGGTTAAGATTGTTAATACAGTGAAGGCTATTTTGGAAGCAACAAATGAATCATGTGAAAACAGAGGAGATGCTGGTTAAAAGAAGCCCTGTGCACAGAGGTCCACAGAAGTTGTGCACTGATGACTAACCTTACATTTTTACTCAGTTTAAATGTGGAAAAATGCGAATTTTAATAATTGTGACTTTATGAAACCTTGAGAATGAAACTTTAATTAATTGAATAAATGCACAACCAGATGTTTTTTTAAATATATAAACCCACATCTGTCTAGTTGACTTAGAAAACTGGAAATGTTGCCTTCCCCAAAGGAGCACTGTGCAGCTTTAGACTTTCTGACGCAGCATCAAGCCCATGCCAAGTTGATAATTTATAGCATACAGAATTTCAGTGGCATATTCCATTAAATACACATTTCCACACTCCTGTAGCGCTCTTTTCATAGACGTGCCTGCATCATTCTAACCCATTTGTATTTGTCACTGATAGCAGTAAATGTAAATAAACAAATTCACAGTTTTCCTCTGCCTTGGCACTCTCAGATATGTTTGTGTTGCAGCGATATGAGAAAAACAACCTCCAGTCCCTGAGGTGTTTTATTTTTTTTGGATGGGTGGGGGTATCTGACCAAGGCCAGAGAGACCACTATACTTTATTCCATTTAGTTTAAAGTCAAACGGAACTAGATTTTTTGACATCCATACGCTGAAGCAGTAAGTGAGGCATCATGAGAGTCTGTTTTGTTACTTTCAAGACTTGTTTTCTTCATCTATTTCAAATTCCCCTGACGTAAACCTTCTCCACCAAACGGCCCAACAGTTGCCATAAACTAAGGAAAAATATTCTCTATAGAGTTAAACAAGTGCAGCTATTTAAACAAAATCGTAGAACACTGCAGAAAAGTAGGATCACGGTTGTTGCAGTCTCCCAACACGACTGAATTCTAACAAATCCGCGGCTCTCTAACTCCCCTCCTCAGAGCTACATGAGCAAACAGCATCAATGCAGAGGTTAAGTCTATCGAAATGGGAATTTAAGGTGGCTCAGTTGTAAGCTGCGCTCGGTCTCTGTTATTAACAGAAGCAGCTTTTTATCTACAGCTTTGCAGTAAATGGAAAAACATGCGTCATACTGGTTTCACTCGCTCACTCAGACGACTGTATTGTCATGATTTGGGTTTTTCGGTGCTTTGTTTTTGGGCTTCCTGTTTTATTTTGTAGTTTTTCCTGTTTAGTTCCTCGGTTCTTGTTTAGCTTCATTGATTTCCCGTTATTGAGTTCACCTGGGTTCATTTAGTTAATTTGTTTCACCTGTGTCTCGTTTTGTTCTGTGTATTTATACTCCTCAGTTTTCATTCCTTGTTGCTGGATCATTTTGTTGTAGTTAGTCCCTTGAGTGTCCTTTGTTATAATAAATCCACTAGAATCGACATCCCTGTTCCCCTCATCTCTGCGTTTGGGTCCACTCCTTCATCATCTTCACTGCCCGTTCCTGAGATGTATGAGACTTTCTACTTGTTCAAACACAAGAGTTTCTTTTTCCCGTGTCAGTTGGCCGTCGGTCAAACAACTGACATGAAAAGGCGTGAGACTGCTTTATAGTCCAAATAATTGAGTACCACTCTTTATTTCCATGCACACACTGACCAATATCACATTCCACAAAGAACAACAGGCTTTTATACCCTCTTGCTGCCAAACCTGAAGAGATCAGCTCATTAAGGTGGGGCTACAATAACAAAACCACAAAATACTAACAAATATTTAAAAGCATCAAACACAACAAAGCATAAATATTTACATATACACATCTCTCTCTCTCTCTCTCTCTCTCTCTCTCTCTCTCTCTCTCTCTCTCTCTCTCTCTCTCTCTCTATATATATATATATTTATACACACACACACACACACACACACACAAGTCAGTAACTATCTATCCTCATTCTATGCATAAAACTAATTTATCTTTGCTCTACATCCCCCTCCTCGTTAATATGGTACACTCCTGCAGCTCTTAAGCAGGAAGTTGGACCTACTACCCTCTTTTAGCTCCTGTGCTCTGCCAAGATGACAAGAGGTAAGTAGTAACATTAGCTGTTGAGCATTTAGATTTGAAACTATGACAAAGAACAAATGTATAGGAAGTTTTCCAATAGAATAATGCTAATTAAAATTCTCTTCACAAAGGAAGGATGGCCAGTCTCCCTCCACAAACGCCTATCAACATTGTTGATAACAGCTGTCATTATTTAACTTCTGCATGAACTATCAAACAATACTTGGTGATGGAGTCACACATCTCCATCACATCCTGGAAGCTGGGAAGTGTGGTCTTCAGTCCAGAGATGTTTCATTGGAATCCAAGTCAACACCTCAGATGCACTGTTTAGCCATTCTTGGTCCACTTTTTAGCAATGCCAGGTCATCTGGGAACAAGATTTTTATGATGCGGTGTACTGGATCAGCAGCACTATTTATTTAGGTAGTTGCCAAAGCAGCTTCTATGTGACTGGTGGGACCTGTGGTTTTTGAGCAGAACATTGCCACATTGCCTTCTGGCTTCTTCTCATAGTGCATTCTGGTGCCATGTCTTACCATTTAAGCAATTCTTATGGTCTTAAATATCCAAATTATGAAAAAACAAACAACAAAAAAAAAAACAACAAAAATGAACAAACCATGATTCATCAGTCAAAAAAATCTTCCATCAGGCAGTGGCTTGGTTCAGATACTCATGTACCCATTGAATGGGCTTCTTGCTATAGACATAGATCACAATGAGGAGCTTTGAATCCTCATAAGCAACAAAAAATATTCACTATTTTTTTCTTTTTTCGTTTACATCTTTCTACTAGAACTAGCATGAACCTTTTCAGAGCTTTGAGTGCCAGTAGAGCTTCTTTTGGATCTGGCAACATTGGCCAACTAAAGCTTCCCATGTGCATAATTGAATTCTTGGATGCCCTTGGCCTTGTTGTCGGTGTCATGGTAATGCTGGTCCTAACTGCTGCTGACTGAACATCCACACCAGCCACAGTAGTGAAAATACTGTGATCCAGCTGTCTACTCAGTATATTTTGTCCTCTGTCAAAGTCACTCAGTTTTTTGCCCATTTTTTCTTCTTTTATTGTGCTTCCAATACTTCAACTTTCCAGCATATGCATGCCTTACTCCCCTGCCAGGTTTCATTGTAAAAAAAACAAAAGAAATCTGTGCTTTTTACTTCACCCATCAGTGGTTATGAAGTTATGGCTAATCGGTGTATTTCTGTACCCAGTTTTAACCTTGTTATTTCATCTCCTACTGTTAAATTGCCATCATAAACTTCAAGTCCCCCAGTGGGGAAATAATCAAGGCAGTTGTTTGTTACTCTGCAACTGTTTTGAGGAGGAGTTAACACGATTATGTGCCCAAAAACATAATTTTGTAATTATTAAAGTTGACTCTGGGCGATAATCTCAAACAGAATGGAAATAAAACATCAACCTCTGGTTCATCTCTTTATGGGATCTCTGTAAATATGCAGAACAGTTTATCTGAAAACTGATGACAGTGATTGTTTTTTCCAAAAAACCCAAACAATGTCAGGTGAATTCTAAATGACAGAAAAGTGCAGACTGTGACTGTATGAAAACACACAATAGATCTATAATAAGCCAACAGATGAAGAAAAAAGGCACTTTAATTTATTAAATGATAAATGCAGAAAAATGGCAGTTAATATTTCAAAGGTATAGCTTTCACCCCATGATACCCCACTTTTCTTTCACTGCCGACAGTATCGTTCCTAATGATATAAACTGCTATGAAAAACTGCTGGAAAATTTTGTTTGACATTCAGCCTGCATATTCTGTTTGCCTTAGGGACTAACATTTCCCACCATCTAAATGTGATTTAATTCATGGGCTAAAGTGTTAAATGCTTCTGACTGGGCTGTGAAATTGATATGGTGTACCTGTGCTGGAGCTGATGGTTTCTTTCCCAATAACGTGCCCCAGTAAGTCATACTGGTTAAGTCTGGAGCCGTCCTCCGCCACAGAGACAGACCTCTCATCTTCCTGGGTCCACAGGTAGACCACCTCGTTGTTCGTGTAAGCATCTGGGAAACATGTTAAGGATTAAAGAATGCACTAACTGGACATATAAATATGAGGTATTTCCTTTGTGCATTTGGAAATTTTCAACATAGGAGGAAAATTATTTGGAATATGCAGTGATAGCATTATATTTCTTTAGGCTCCTGGAAACTTTATATTCAATCTTTATCATTATCATGTTGCAATTTTACATGTTCTGTCTTTCCTTTCGTCTCCACCCCAACCCAGTTGAGGCAGATGGCTACCCTCCCTGAGCCGGGTTCTGCTGGAAGTTTTCTTCCTGTTAAAGGGGAGTTTTTTCCTTCCCACTGTCGCCGCATACATGCTCAGGATGGGGGATTGGATCGAAGTCATGACTCGATGCAATCAGTTGGTCTCTATTATAGGATATGTAGGAATTGGCTCAAAATGATGTGTATGTTGATAAAGTGCCCTGTGACAACATTGTTGTGAAGTGGCGCTATACAAATAAAGTTGAATTGAATTATTGTATTGCAGGGGCCAAATGCAATAATTAAGCTTACACACAACACACAGAAAAGATGATGCACAAGAATGTACACACCTCACTCATTCTTCTGTCTATGTGTACGTTTATTATTAGAGCAAATAAAGGCTGGCATGATGGAACAAACTGGCTATGGCAGACCTTACTCATTAGGCTTTAAAATGAGGAGGAGTAAATGGAGATTGTTCTGTATTTCTGGGACAAGAATGACATTTATTCATTGCAGATAAAGCACAAGTTGCTGGTTCTTTGCCCAAAGCTCTGATGCTGTCTTTTTGTCTTAGCTGATGCTCATTTTCTCTCATTTGTAATCCAATAATTTTTTTCACTCTTCTTTTTTTTATCTCAGCATGTCTTTTGCTGACTTTACAGTTGATTGCTTATGTCAACTTATTTGTCCGTTCAGCAGTTTCTTTTTGTTTGTGACGACATAATTATTACCAAATTAAACAGATTTTTTTTCTCTACTTTAGTAATAACTGTTACACATTAAAACTGCTTCTTTGTTCTTGTTACTCTTATTTTCATGTCCAGTTGTTCTTCCATTCATTTTCCCTTGCTTATCTAATGTTGGGTTGTGGAAACGACATGCTCAGGAGGGTGACCTAGACAATCCTCTCCCGAGTGACAAACTCCAGCTCCTCCTGTGGGATCCTGAGGTGTCTGGAAAACCTCCATGGGCAGGCGACAACAAGGCATGCTAATTAGACGTTTGTTTCCCCACTGCTGACTCCTTTCCAAATAAAGAAGCGGTGGCTACCAAGCTCCGTCTGGATATAAGAGATCCACACCTGATCTCTCAGATTGAACTCGAAAGTTCAGCTGCTTGTATCTGAGACCATTTATCTGACGTCACATAACCAGAGATCAAGGTTGGAACACAGACAGACTAATCAAACCGCCTCAGTGTGTGTTGAAGGTCTTGAATTGAAGGAAACTACATTATCTGCAAAAAGCAATCCCAAGGTTCTCAAAGCAAACCCCCTGTTCTACCCGACTGCACCTTGAGATCCTGTCCATGGACACCACAAACAGGATTGGTGACAAGGGGCAGCCTTGGTGAAGTCAAACATTCACTGCGAACAAATTTGATTTTGTGCTCTGAATGCAGACAGAGCTCTTGCTGTGGGCATAAAGAGACTTAATGACCCCCATACCCCCACACCTACCCGACCCCTTTGCTTGCACAACTGTGGCTTATGAGTCCAGCCATTTCCAGGAACCTCCACCGCACATAGTGGAAAAGCCAGCTATATCTAGTCTATACTAGTCCAACTCACACACCAGCTCAGGCTGCTTCCCTGCTAGTGAAGATGTGTTCCATGTCCCAGTTGCCCCTTTGTAATAAAAGCAATTGGCATACCCAAGCCCCCACAATTATCTGCTACCCAGCCCATATTTTTAACATGCAAATGACTACAAAGGAGAGAGTCTGCATCTATTCATAGCTAAAATGGGATTAGTAATAAAGTTTGTCTGTGAGCGTATTGTTTTATGATGATTGAGATTAATAAAAGAACACTAAACCATGGCTTTATAACTCTGGAGACAAGCCTACATATGCTCATTTAACTCTAATTTGTACATTGTTTTGACCATAAATCCAGACACAGTTTTATGCATCTGGCCCAGGACAATACGAACATATTATAGTCCTTCTAAATAAATATAAAGTGGCTAATGTTGGTTGGGCATCTTGTGTCTTGCTCTATTATGCAGCAGAGTGATTCTTACTGCAGGGAGAAAGAAAAGTTCCCTGCAAAGAACAATCACTACTGCTGGTGCAAGGTAATTTTCTATTAAACTGTATTTAGTTAAGACCATCTGCTCTGACTTACAACTTCCAAACTTGAGGGGACAGGCATGCGCATCCATCGGGAAATCTTCCAGGTGCATGGGGCACTCTGCATGAATGGTCAACCTGAGGGGACATGGGGAGAGAAAACAGTTCACCAGTCAGACTGCAAAACGGACCTGGTGACCATTACAAACCAGCATGACACACATCTCTAAATACAAAGTGGGCATTTTCACAGCCTATGAAGGTCCTCAGTTATTTTGTAATCAACAAATATAAATCATATCATGTAAATCAAAGCATCTTGTGTACATATCAGTAGAACCTGGAGGGGGATTAACTTTGCAACTATGAGAAATCATGTGGGAGACAAGGAACACCAGACTTCCTCTCAGCTGATCACATCACAGCTGCGCCTCAAAATGCTTTTTAAATGGCCAGAAATATGGTTTATATTTATCTCACCCATGCATCCTCATTCAACGTTCAAGTTTAAATAATACAAAGATCCATGAAACAATCCTTTAGAGTTACTCATAAAAGGAGCAAAAAACTGAATGACTACATTTACGGTCCATGCATCAGTTTGGTGCTGGGTTGTTTAAATAAAGGGGATTGTAAAACATTAAATGAGCAATGTAATTCTCATTTCTAAAGCATCTAGGCTGAACTGAATGTACTGTAGCTTCTTGCTTGTGTTAGATGTCATCTTTATCTCAAAGCTTAAAACTTGTAAATTAAATTCTACAAAGGATGATAAAAGTCATGATAAATAGGCTCATTGAGTGTTTTTAGTGTATCTACACATTCAACATGTAAGGTTTAGTGCAGCCTCAGCAACAGAACTTGTAAAATAATTGCATGCTTCCACAGGCAAACTTATTGTTTTTAATTATTTCCTTGCGTTGCCTTTACAAGAACCCTGTGCTCATTTTTTGTCTCCCATCCTCTTGGCTGCTTTCTGGTGCTGTCTCATTACTGATAAGTGGCTCAATAACTACGCAAATTAATGCAATATGAATCAAATGTGAGCATCGCACCACTGCATATCACACAGCACTAAGATCAGCAGCTAATTGATGACATTTATCTCGTTGCTAAGCTGTAACTAAATCTTACAAAACCAAAAGCAGGAAAAAAAAGTCATAACAATGCCAGAATCACTTTGATCAAAAACAAGCATACAAGCTGCCTATGTGACACAACTTGTTAAGGTGCAAAGGAAACAAAATGCACAATCTTACTTCACCATTTGCTGACAGGCAACACAGCACAGCTGAGGTGATGAGAGTGTCATGAGGTATGCAGTTATGGTGTTAAAATTAAAAGTGCAGAAGGAAAAGTTCAGGGATCAATAAAATATAAATTAATCAGCACATCCTCAGTGATGCCCCACCATAAGTATCAAAATATGTGGGAAGTGATTAAGCCCATATTTAGGAGTCTTGCTGAAAAGATAGGGTTCGCTATTGTTAGGTTGAATTATCTGTACATAAATCAGATCTCTGATTTATGGGAACCAGTCCTGACTACTTTCTGGGTGGACTAATACAGTTGATCTGCATATACGATGGCGACTGATGAAATCAGAGGCCAGTCAAGCTATGAGGAAATGCTAGTTAGGCTAGTTGGAGAAGCTACTTGTAGTGCTTCACTGTTTTGGCTAAGATGGTGGACTTCATATGTTTTGTTTATGACTCTTTGCACAGAAGAAAAGGATTTGGATCACTGCTCAAAATGGTTAAACGACAGCAGTAGTCTCTGTTAATTCAAAGTAATTTTAGTGTCAGAGAACACTTAGGACTGTAGTCTTCATCTTTCAGATGACTGCTTTGTGAATATTTGCCAATAACGTTTGGGTTTTACCATTCTGTGATAAAATGTAAGATACTCTTCCAACAATTTAACCCTGAGAACTTACAAACATAGGTGGCAAAGTACCGGTGGATCAGCTCTGGCTTATGGTACAGTCACATATACTGTAGACCAACTTCAGTTCGCCTTCCAGTCCCAGCTTGGAGTTAAGGACGCCACCCTGTATCTGAACTACTTTTGTGCTCAGCAGGACAAGCCAGTAAGCCCTGTGAGGGTCATGCTGTTTTACTTTACCAGCAGGTTTAACAAAGTTGGCCCAGCTCTACTGGGTGAGAAGATGACATCGATGCAGGTGAAACCATTCACCCTTGTGTCCTGGATAGCTGACCACTTGACTGTCAGAACACACATGTGCGCCTGCAGCACTGAGTCAGACACCGTCGTCACCAGTGACTTCAATAACTGCTCTGAAACACTGTCACTTTCAGATGTTTTCTGATGGTTCTGCAGTGGTTGGATGCCCTGACGGACATCCGGTCCCACCCCCTTCTCAACAAACTGGACATCCTCAATGGGCATGTTCAGCAACAGACTCGTTCCACCTCGCTGCAATACAGACCGCCTCAGAAAATCCATCACGTTGACTAAATCTGCTCTCAACCAGAAGGTTGAGCCATAACCTCTTGTAAATATTGTATTTTTTACTGTATTTACAGTATTTTATACTGTATTTTAAAAAAAAAAAAATTCCATTTGTCAATGTCTTTGTTGTATAATTTATATTTAAAGAGGTATTTCCATAATTCAAATTTTATGACAATTTTCTTTCATTTTATTTATTTGAATTTAATTTTAGGAGGCTTATTTATAATTTCCTTTGGAAACTTGCTCCTCTATTTTCTATCTCCTTTATCTCACCGTATGTCATTGTTTTAAGGATCACTGCAATGCAGCAATATCCATCTGGGATCAATAAAGTTTTTCTGATTCTGAAATCTGTCAGGATTTACGTTTCAGTATGTCTTCTCTTGTCTTCTGATCCATTCTGGTTTGCATTTCTTGCATTTAAATGAGAAGTAAGTTGGTACACGTGAACTGAGAGGGCAGAGTGGTACATTTCTAATAATGAGCACACTAATAATCGGCTAGCTTCACATGCATAATGCAATTCAGTTTGCTCTCACTGAGAATTGCTCTCTGGTTCAAACATGTATGCCTGAATCTCCCCAGTGTTAGTTCAGGCGTAGTGTAACAAAAGAGGCAGGGCAATATCATTTGCCTATAGGCATAGCCACAATGGCATATTCCTGAAAGCCCATTCACTGAATAAGGTGTGAAGTCATACTCAAACCAAAGGTTGTTCAATGTTAATGGGGGTCAAAACTTTCTAAATGTACAATTCTGGGGAAAACGGATGAGTTTCATGACTTTTACCCCCAGTAATTTCATGTACATAATTCAGCAACTGGGCAGGGAAACTGTTAACATTGGCCTCTTTTTTTATAAACTGGTTTCAAAGTCTATATGTTAAACTGTATTATAGGACTCGAAACCCATGTAAGTGGAAACATAGCATCAAAGGGGATTAGTAGCTGCTGAAGTGGGTCTTTAAAAATCCAATATTTTTTGTGTAGTTATGCAGGAGTGAGTGTAAAGTTGTGCATCACTGGTCCAGAAGACTGTGATTTTGTTAACTCTTCAGAGATACTCTGAACTGCATATCTCAAGTGTGCTTGGAATGTTATATTGTCTTTTAATGTTCTTGAAGCTGGCAAATCTTAAGCTAATTAATTTATTTATACATTCTTATTCATGCAAAAGGTATTGAGGATACAACTGTGTCTCAATAAATTAACTTTCTATCACAAACTGTAAAAAAAAAAAAAAAAACTGCTGCTGTAAAATTCAAAGTTTAAGTTATATTAAGCCGAACTGAGAGTGAGTGATAATGTTTGTGGACATTAAGATTACAGCAGCGCTGGCAGACAATAGCACCTCCATCCATTTACAATAATGATGCAATCAAGCAGAGTAGAGGCCTTTTTTCTGTTCAGCCACTGTGGATGTGCTGATTAAGTGGATTTAAACAGTTGTCTAGTGAGGAATGCCAATCAACACTGGGTGCTATGTTGATGAACTCCACACTCAACTTCCTGTGGATGGATTTACATTCTAAGCCTAATGCCAAGTGGAAAAAAAAAAACGGGGGAAAAACTCTCTTGTGGAGTGCAACACAGTGCCTCTAACTATGCAGCCAAAAACTCATTTAGTTCCCCTTCAGCTAATCCACAGCGCAAAAGCTAAGCACAAAAATAACCCATGAATGACCTTTAAAACATAGTGTGTATTGGTCTTGGTTTATTTTACAGCATTATTAGTTAAATAGAAGCCTTTAATGCAATAACATTACAAATAGAAGCTGAATAAATGTAAGTACAAATGCAAGTTCTGATGCCAAAGAGTTTTTTCTGGTTGCTTTATCTTTGAGTGACAATTGTTCATTATTCTTTGCACCATTCAACAACTTCATCATCTTTCCACACGTGCACTAGATCATGTAAACATGGTGCTGTTAGTAACACTGCATCGATGCACATGCATCTTTGCTGGCCTTGACAGAACTGCCACCACATCAGATCTGCTCATGTGGGGCCTTAAAATGAAATTCTTTTTCCCCTATTTCATTTTCACAGTTAAAAGTCGATACTGACCTTGCGAATGAGCATCATAAAGATATTTATTTTCAGACCCTTTCGTGGCCTTGGATATGAAGCTGCAGGGAGCACTGACTGACAGATTCAATGTTTAGATCAGGTTGTAGCAGTTTTTTTTTTGCTTTGGTAATGCACAATATGGTATTCAGTGACTGTAACCGTCTGGCATAGCTAATTTTTTAATGTATTTTAATATATTTTAGACATAAAATACACACATAGTGGCAATCCTTTGATCAAGTAAGTCCATTATTCACTTAACTGTCTGTGTGTGAAAAGTATCCCAGAGCAGATTTGGCTGCAAGTCATGATCCGTCTGCATCAGCTCTGCACCGTTTTATTATTAATCCATTTTTCATCCAGCACCATCAAGAAGTTGACATTTGTGCTTATAAGCTGAAGGTTGGAACAACTAAGAGATTGACCGCTATGAAATTCAACAGAGGTACAATCCTTTACACACACACATATATATATATATATATATATATATATATATATATATATATATATATATATATATATATATATATATATATATATATATATATATATATATATACTTAAAGTCAATTTCCAGCCTGAACTTCTGGAGCCATATGTGAACTTTCTTTTTAAAAATGTGGCTAATAAAATTATCCAAGATAGTCTAAAACATTTATTACTTTTATCAAGCGTCCATAATGCAATATTTCAAAGTTTTATATGCTCAGCAGTTGAATGAAAACACCAAATATGCTATTTATTTTTATTTTGCAAATGTGAGTTGCTTGCACTTTGAGCTTTTAAAACTTTTATAAATTACTTGAATAATTAGTTAATCAATCCAACCTGAGACAAACAGCTTTAATTTATAAAATTCTTAAATTAATGGTAAAAGTTTTGTTCCCCTGCAAATTAGGGACATTCTTAAACTGCTAACAAAAAGCTAACACGTAAAACTACAATGTTCAGCTTACTATAGTAAAATGTTTACCTGTTAATCAGTATATAAACACTGGACACACCCCTCTAAGCATGCTTACATTAACTTCAACCAGCTGCAGACTCCAATGTCCGTCTTTTTAAATCAGTAGGTGCTTGAGGGTTCCCTGGGATCTGAGTGATGCAAATTTCATCATCAGGTGGTACAACAGTGGCTCTATGCAGACACTCGCCTCCCCACTAATTTGTTGTGCGTGCACAATGTTATGCTAAAAGGGCACAAATTATGCTTATATGGTAACAAAAAAACCTCTGCAGACTCCAATCAGTTATGCATGAATGGAGCGATTCCTTTAAGCAGACTATAAAGTCGTTTAATTGGGAAAAACGATGTGTCCCTTGAGTCTGCATTGGACCATGTGCAAGGCCCATGAGGGGACTATAATTCCAGTCTTACTAAACTGGTCGGTTTCGTCTGAAGAGTAATTACAAAAGAGTCTCACCTCATTGTGTAGAGCAGCGTGCCATTGTCGACTAGCCGAAGGAGTTTGTTGGGAGTTGTCATATTGTGGGCAACAGATTTCTTTCCATTGTGGAAGAAGGTGTCAGGAGTCCAGATCTTACTGGCCAGGAGGTTGTTGAGGGGTAGAACCTGCATGGGTCCATCAAACTTCAGTCTTTCGTCCCTCCAACTCTGACGAAAGAAGACATCAATAGTGTACTCCTAAAGGGAGGAAACAGTGTAAAGAATTTGTTAGTAAGGAGCTGGAGCTTTGATTTACTTGCTTTGACAAGGAAAAATATTGGCAGCGTCAAAGCAGGGGTAGTAAAAAACAATAATGGTTCCACTCCAGTATTGAGGGTGTACATTGATTTGTAGTGACTCTTAACAGACATATTATTGTCTGTTATGTTATGTATGGAACAACAGGTTTAAGATTCAGACTTAATGGGAAACTTGTGACTCGTAGTACATTTCTCTTTCCCTCTCTCGCTCTTTCTCTCACTCTCTGTCTCTATAAAAACTCCTCTCTCACCCACCCCTCCCATCTCTCCAGGGTAGGGTGGGTGGCTGTTTATCTCTCCAGCTCGGGTTCTCTACCAGAGTCCTGGGAGCTTGAGGGTCCTACGCAGTATCTTAGCTGTTCCTCGTACTGTGCTTTTCTGGACAGAGATGTTTGATGTTTCACCAGGTATGTTGGAGCCACTCCTCCAGTGTGGGGGACATGGCCCCCAATGCTCCGATCACCATGGATACTACTCTTGTTTTCAGGCCTTCTCTAGTTCTTCCTTGAGGCCTTGGTACATCTCCAGTTTCTCATGCTCCTTTTTCCTGATATTTCCATCATTATATATATATATATATATATATATATATATATATATATATATATATATATATATATATATATATATATATATATATATATATATATATTCTTTTCTTCTCTCTTTTGCTGTGTAATTGATACTTCTTTAATGTTAATCAGCGCTTATTGTTTACATCAGGTCCTTACTGATCTACATTGGAAGAAGAGAGTCAAAGGAATTTACATTCACATTATACATTAAATAGGACTTGGTGTCCTAGCAACAGCCTTTCCTCATCAGCTGTGTACAGCGGCTTTGTAAACTCCAGAGTCGTTTAAACAGGACAGGGTGGAAGTAAGCGGTCTTTATCTTGTGCGGTACACACTATTGGTGATCAATAAAAACACAACATACATGCTTCTCTGCAATTCACTCCCTGTTCTTTTTATTCTTTGCACTACTGCTCACCTGTAAACTCCACCTGGCAACTGACCTTATTGAAAACCTAATGAATTAATTCAATAGCTTCAACATGGAAGTGGTAATGCCCAGCAGGAGAACTGTAAGACTTCAATACAACACATTAGCAGAACTTTCTTTCTCTTAACAACGCTGGGTGGATGTACACTAACTGATATGACTGACCTCCTGGTGGCCTGGAAACCTACAGTACTATAAAACAGACAGAATTTTTGCCTAACAAAGCCCACAGAGAGCTTCACTGACAGATAAAAGCAAGAATATGACACATAAAGATGCTTCTAATCCAATTCTGTCAAGCTCTGTTTTTCCATTTTATTGTAGTCTAAAAATCAGTAATCTCTAAGGTGTCCTGACATATCCACATATTTTCAAAAACAAAAATTCACACACACACACACACACACACACACACACACACACACACACACACACACACACACACACACACACACACACACACACACACAGACTTATAAAGCCATTCAAGTCTTTTACATGAACTGCATCACTTTATTTTTGATCATAAATTAGACAACGGCTCAGGCAACAAAGGACTATTAAGGGCAGACGAAAGACAAATGACCACACAAAGAAACCAGGACAAACACAACACAGTGATTCATTGTTCTGTGCCCTGCGCACGTTTGACCAAAACTTTACAGCCACATTCCAAACTTTCTTCTGCTTGGCAGAGAAATGCAATTTAAATCCCCACCACTATAATTACTCATGCACTTTTCTTTTTCTTTCTTTTTTTTTTTTTTTGACTTCATGAGACGTCGGTGATGAATAAACAGACAATAGTGTGCTTGGCTGAGCTGGGGTGAAGCCATCATTTGTTTGCTTCCTTTAGACAGAGATATCCTGCAAACACAGGGAATTAATTTGATGATTGAAAGGGCAGGAATGAAGAAAAGTATAGTCAATCTCCACAAGGCCAAATGGCACAGTCGGTTCGGATGCCAGCTGGTGTTCCTCCAGGGATCGAGTGATTGATTTCTCCTTGACGGAGGAGACAGATCAGGGCCTCGGTCCAACGAGAGTTTTCAAATGTCTTTTTTCCCCTCATTTACTCGGTAAACTTACATTTTAAATAACAGTTTTGAAAAACCATCAGTGTTAAAAACATATTAAAAAATCCTAAATGACTTTTCAAGCCTGAGGTTTTTTTGTACATTTCCCTATTTCATGGCGATACATCATATTGTGGCATCTTGCCTTTTTATTAGAAAGCAGAATACATGAGGAGAGAGTGGGAGTGTTACAACAAATCCTGAATGGATTAGAGGCCGACACAGTAAACAGAGTATTCAGTTCACCCAACAAATACCACTGATATGCTCCATAACATACAGTCAGCAAGCTCTGATGGCAAAGCATATAAATATCACGACAACACAATGTTGCATGTTATGACACCTTTATAACTGTACAGCACATAGATCAAATGAAAAGTACTGCACCCCTTGCCTAAACCTAATACATGCCAATAAATGCATTAACATGTGCAGAAATAACATACAAACTGTGCCTAACAAGGCAAGAATCCATATGCTAAGTCATGAAAGCCGTCATAAAAATACACAGATTTGTTTATATCATTTTCCCAATAAATCAGAAAGTTGGGTAAGATTACAATTAATGAAGCCATCTCATTAGTCGCACATAAACATATTTACAATCATTCTGGGTTATCTAAATTCCCTTGCGTGTGCTTTTTGTTGCCACATGTGGCGCAGATATGAATAAGCTTAAATGAATACGATAAGACAATCTGTTTGTGTGCGTGTTTCATAATGATGTGGAAATCATGGCGTTATATGCCATAACTGAATGTTTTAAAGTCAAGCTCAATAATCCAACACTCTGAGTAAATGTTGTTGGGATTAACTTTGCAGTGTTGGAACAGAACACAAACAGTAAAACAAAGCAAAGAACAATGTTTCCTCTGCTCATGTGCGAGTGTTCGCTGCGATGGAAGCAGCCAACGGGAGGGTCGTAAATGATGAAAATGAAAGAAAAAGGAAATGGGGAGCATGATAGGAATGAGATTAAGGTGGAAGCTAAGGTAGGATGTACAGCAGACTGTGGTAAATGAGTTTGAATATAAAAAAAAAGAAAAGACTATGTCGGACTTTGATAATGGCAGGAAGGTTGTGTCTAATATCTGATAGAATATTAATGCAGCCTTTTATCTTAAATTAATGAGCTCATTAAACTGGGAACATTTAGCTAATACATCCAGTTTTAATAATGTCTGCACAATTCGATTTTAATTGAATTCTTCTCAGCACACATGGGTGTTACATCTACAGATTATTTCATGCATCTGATCTCTTACAGCTTACATGTGCAAAGAAACAGTTTTCGTTTCAATCTCATCCAGCGACAGAAGTTAGCTGACTTTACTTTTTTATTTTATTTTTTTGTCTTGTCGAGCACTTAAGCATGCAGAATGATTATCTGAATGCTGTATTCTGCTGAGAAAATTTCTTTGCCAAGGGAAGCATTATAGGTATAATGCTCCTCTTGATATTCTGGATTTTTGTTTAATTTTTCTCTTTATTTTGCATAATTGTTTGTATTCCAGAGTTTGTACTGCCGGACTGGACCGGAGAGGATTGAAGATGGACAGACAGAGAATTGAAAAGAAGAGATAACAGAAAAACACCTCCTAGAGAGAAAAAGAGAGAGAGAACAACCTACATACATATGCATATACATAAGCAGGCATACACACCTGCCTATATATACACATATACCTAGATTTATGTTCCCCATGCGGGAGGATGAAGCCATTATCTGTCAGGAGAACCAGAAATTAACAAGCTAAATCAGAAACACACACAGAAAACTAGCAGCTGTTAGTGAAAAAACCTGCAGGACGACTCAGTGACTGTGTAACATGCAGAACATACAGAGTGGAACGTGTACGTAGAAGAGTGATCATGCCAATGTGACTCCGCCCACAGTCGACTTTACTTATTCAAATAGTAGATCAAAGAAACATTAATTTTGCTCAGATAAAGTTATGAACTAATCATGAACTGTTATTAACTATTTTGTTCAATATTTTCAGTTGGAGCTTAATCTTATTTATCTGCATTGGCTGGCGGCTTATTAGACTCCACAAAGCAGCCTGCTTACTGAATGTATGCCACAGAAAAATATATGATGCCTTGTTTTTGACTGTAGATGGCGAGTTAGAGGTTACGTTGTGTTTGAATTGTGCAGTAATGAGCACTTCCTGTCGGCGCTGGGTTTGCTGGATTTTGCACTGGGTATTGTAATCATCAGTCAGAGACTTGATCAATGTCTTAATAACAGCTCTTTCTTATTCTTCTGTTGCAAATTATCCTTGTGTGCGTGTGCGCCGCTCATGTTTCCCTGCTGGGAATCTAACCTGTGTGAGACTTTCAACGCGCTGTGAATCCCACACCGGCTCCAATTATCGTTAGAGTTCACAGGCTCCTGCAGCTCTATAGTTTGCTTCTAATTTTACTGTACCGCAACGCACGCTGAAGCCTTTAATTCAGCAAATACATTTTAGAAACACATGATAATGGATCTTTTGAGCTGCAGACAGTGAAGTAAATACAAATGACAACAGGGTGCATTTTATTTTTAGATCACTATTAGTAAAACAGTATGTATATTTGAAATATGTCTTTAATGCTAAACAAAGGGGACTTTTGGTGGCACTGCTGTCACAGTCTCTTTTATTTTTCCTCTCCTTGTTAAAAGTGAGCAGGGCTTTTTGCATCTTCCAGCAACATGCAGCCGGATCAAGAGCTTCTCAGCTGAGAGGCAACAAGCCCTCAAAGGACAAAGGAGGACTGCAGCTCACTGATTATTTTTCCAGCTTTTGATGCTACAATCATACAAAAACTATGACACCACTAATTGAGTCAAGCAATTATAGCCAACCTAAAAACATGTGCGTATAAGCTATTCGACAGGTAGTTGAAGCTACAGCTAATATATGACACAGTGTGGCTTGACATTATACATGTTAAACATGACTCTGCAGCTTTATTAAAGTTCTGAAGTATGGAAAAAAATCTCTGGAGGTAGTGCATGATAAACTCAGTGCTCTGCAGAGAGGTGTATTGGATTCATATTATGAATATAGTGGAGCCTTTTGGTATTATTAAAAAACCCATTTTTTATTATTTAAAGGCCATAAAAATTAGATGTCTATAAAGTCTAGTTTGATCAAATAAATTCTTTTTTTTATGTTTGTAGGATGCACTGATTATAATTACCGGCCTTAGTTTTGTACTAAATTTGGTCATAGTATAAAAAAATGTTAGTCTGTTTGCTCTATTAAAAACCCCAAAAAGAGAGTTTTGGTTCTCCTTTCCTCTTTCAGTGGTAGCATTTTAAACTGGACTGTGTTTAATATTGAAATATACAATCTCTAGAGCAGTGTGAACAATCAGTACAATCAAAAACATATTTCACGGCTCTGTTTGGAGTTTTTAAAAAATTTTTTATTTTAATACAAGTGGGCTTGTGTTTTGGAACACTAATTATTAAATATCAGTAATTTCAAGATAACAATCAACTAATTAACAACAACAGGTTAACCTCAGTAGGGTGCCACTTACTTTGGTAGCTTTTTTTATGGCCTATTTACCTTCTAATGTTACATCCAGGTCTGATGCAGGGTAGGATAAAACATTCCAGGCATACAGACAAGCCCGTTTCAGTTGCTTTGTATTTGGGAGAGGAGAAACTCCTCCTCACACTTGTGTGTAAACAAGAAGGGGTTAAAAGATAAATGTCCGCCTGAGTTTAGGCAGCGTGTTCAGATGAGATGCTTATCCAGGATGGAGATAACGTCAGGCTTTCATGTCTTTTCAGCGTGTGATCGCTGCCTGTCTGTAGCAGCTCTGTTTCTTCAGTCTCAGCTACAGTAATCATTCTGGGCTTTCAAATTGAAAAAGGGTTTTGAATCTTTTGTCGGTGAAAATATTGGATAACAGTGATTACAGTTATCAGTATGCAACAAGCTATGTCTAAATACGAAGCAGAGTTATAATATCTACCTATCTATTTAAGTGAAACCATTTTCTCTAAGAGATGGTTTGGATTAAAATAATTAAACCACATTCAAGAGAAAGAAAAATCACTTTTCTGTGCCTTATTTTGCTAAAGAGGAGCCTTTTAAATTCCCTTCTCTCTTTGCTTTTCTCAGGGGGATTCAATGCAACTGATCTTAGGGGTTTCTCCAAAGTTAGGTATACACTGGCTTGTAATTGGATGTGTCTTCTGAGCATCCATTTCCCATGTCTTGACTGCTGACTGTTGCAGAAAAGAGGAAAATTACAGCAGAAAAGTGAAAAAGCTTCCTGATGTATCTTAAAGATTTACTAATATTATATGTGTATATATATACACGTACGTACGTACATACATACCTACATACCAACATACATACATACATACATACATACATATATGAACAGTAAAATTTCAGCTTGTAAATTTTTTGTGAATCTGATGACAAAAATGTAATTTTTAAGCTCTTTTTTTTTTTAAAAAAAATCAGAATGATGCAAACACAAACATTTTTATTTTCTTAAATTCACCATTGTTCTGTTCTGCTGTGTTGATCCGTTTTCCTTTGTACAATGTATATTCTGTAGCAAGTTTTGGGTTCTGTTTTATTTAGTACTTTCCCCCACATGTATTCACCTAACTTCTTAGTTCATTGTCACCCCCAGTCCTCTTAAGACTGTCAAACCTCCTCTTGTTTGTTCATAGTCTCTCAGTGTATTGTCTGCCTGGTTTCCATTGTTCCTTGCCAGATTATTGACTGCCACCACCATTTGTCATGACTGTCAGCTCTGTCTTCAGTCAGTTGGTTCATCTACCCATCCTGTGTATTTTCTTGACTTTGGGACGGGTTTTAGATTCTACATTTTCCTGCCATGGTAGGATCTTAAAATAAACTGTAATTACTTTTTAAGATGATGAAATCTAGAGGGCACAAAACGCTGCAAATCTTCGTATATTTGATGACAAAGCCCAAATGGCATAAATATACTAAATGCTTATTTCTGGAAAACATGGTTGCTGAACCCAGGGGCACATCTGGGAGACAGATGACTAGCCATTTCCACTGCAATACAGAGAGGCTTGCTTACAGGGAGTCCAACAGGTTTTCAGTCTTTTAAACTAACACCTATACACAAATGGCCACAAAGATTTCTATTTCTTTTATAAGTTTCTATATTTTTCTCAATTTTATCCATGTCATTACTTTCTTGGTCCATCACGTCATAAACATTTTTCAACAATCAAATTTCAAAACCAAGCTGAAATGGAGAAGCTTGAACTTTATCCTTCAGAAGTTTATGGCACATTTGCTGTTACAAAAATGAAAGTCCAGGTTGAAGACAACTGGGAATTTTCATGTCCATGTCACTTTAAATGGTATGGACCAACATCTTGTTGTCAAGTTCTGCTCAATGACCCATTCATTTGGGTCATGTGTGGTGAAGCCGACAAATATTCAAAACCTGCAGAACAGAAGCCCTTGAGGCCCTTGCCTTTGAATGTTGGTGTCACTATTCTTAAGAAAACTTTAAAACTTTTGGTAATAGCATTCACATATGGTTCTCCGGGTCCAGAAAATAAACCTTTATAAAACACCATTCTGCAGCAAAGGTTGGCTTTGATTCAGAAAAAGGCACAGCCTCCTTGCTTTGATTGCCAAAACTCTGCAGGGAACTTAAGTTTTAATGGCATATTACCTTCAAAATGTAATTTAACAATATAGAAAGGTGTTTGGATCACTAAAGACTTTTTTTGTTTGCATGGCTTTCACGTAGTTCCTGCTCTGAACATAAATCATCTGTGAAGCAAGGGAATACATTGACCTGTATAGTAAGTGGTGGAAAAATAAAATTAGGCCCTATTTTAAGAGTATAGTTTTTCTGAAAGGTTCTGGGAGGGCAAATTTAAATTCTGCATGCAATATGTGAAAAGAGGCTTAATTGGGCTTGCAAGTGTTTGTACAAGGACATCATGATTGATACAGAATGCAAGGGTTCACCTTCAAATTTTAGCAACACAAACATCCATCTTCTATGTAAAGACCTTGGAACGATCATATTTCTGAATTTTAGGCATGCAGCTGCGGGCTGAAAATCTCTTATTTTCGAGGTTTTGCCCCCAGAAAATGTGCAGCCCTGTGGAGATCAGGCCATCACTGATATCTTGTCAAAACAAGTTTCAGCTCTGCACATGTGACAATCTGAATCAGTTCCCATCAGCACAGGGCTGTCAAATCCCACCATGAAACAGGTACATGTGCCGGGACACTGCATGAATGTGAATGAGATGTGACTGTTGCAGACTTACTGAGAGGGAAGAAGTTAGACGGGAAATGAAAGGCTTGTGGTAGATAAACACATCCACCTACTTACCGATGATCAACATCAAGATCATGAACTACATTCTTAATTTTAAAAATCTGCAGATTTTTGGTGGAGATAAGCCCAAACCACAAGCCTTGTAACTCCAACATTTGAGTCTAACATTGAAATGCAGTTAGCCATCTCTCCTGTTGCAATATGGAACACTAAGGCAGATGTATAGGACTCAGGTTGAAGGCTGAAGGAATGGCCCTCAGGGTGAGTGAGATGCAGACATTTCTGGGACAGTTGATGTTGCAGAGATGGGTAATTGGACCACTGGATGCGGACAACATAAAAGTATGACATGCCTTGGGTATGTAGTGCGCTCTGTCGAAGAACGTCTCAGCTTTAATAATCTTTTAAAGCATTTAAGCTCTACATTTCTAGCCACGCCAGCAGCATTACTCTTGGGATAACAATGTCGGTCAGTTGACCGCTTTGGTTTGCAGTGAAGTGATGCAATGCCATTATAACTAGGCACAGATAGTTTTTTCCCTAGAGGAAGGGACTTAATGACTTTGATCTTCTAACTCTAATCGAGTACCACCAGCCAGTGAAAAATATTCAAGTCCTTTTAGTTTCATTTTATTGTTCCAAGATGGTAAGCCCTGTTGCTCTAATCTTTTACTCTGTCTTCAGTATAATATTATCAATTAAATTTACGTTGAAACACAACAGCGAAATAGAGGACAAAATAAACTAAAATATTTACTTCTTTAGTTATTTATTTTTATACGCTCAAAGCTGTACATTTCTCTTTGTTTCAGTGACTTGATAGCTGAATCAGAACGTAATTATCAGATGACCTCTGGGGATTTGTCTTCAAAACAGAACTTTTCTTTAGTGAATACATCAGGGAAACATCTACAAAAAAAAAAAGAAAAAAAAGAGAGGGAAAGAACAAAAAACTTCCTTCCACATCTCAAATACCTCCAGGATTAGCCATTTCCTCTCTTTCAACTGACCTACAAAACTGGTCCACGCTGTTGTTTCCCTGAACACATTACTTCATAGTCAGTCTGTCCCTCTCCACACTCTTCGCAGCCTCAAAACTCATGATCCAGAAAACACAATCACAAGACCCTGACCTACAGTAGATATGCTTTTATCGTTGCTGAGTACCCGAACTCAAAGTCTTCAAAGCCGAAATACACAGCTATAAAAATAACTTTCCCTCAGCACATCACATTTGTCTTTACATCTATCACAGCAACGCTCTTTGTTCTGTTAACTCAAAAGAAAAATAGGCTGCATCCCACATACTTGGCCTCAGAAAGCGTCCCCACGATTTGGAGACAGTCATCAATCTTATCCTTCATATCTCTGATTATGCAAATCTACATTGAAGACCTACTTTTTTTTAGCTAAGCCTACCGTCCACATTTGTGCGCTGTTCTGTAATAACATTGGCCTTGTCTTGTCATTCCTCTGCTCTGTTTAAAGGGTGCAAGATCTCTGTGTGATTATCTGTCACAGTCTTTTAGTTTATGCAGTCCTTTCCTAATTCTGTCATTTGGGAAGGTAGGCTCTATTAGATTTTATTGCAGGAACTTATTGGAGTGCAGGATACAGAGAGCAGTGAATCTCCATGGGTTTCTCCTCTAGTTTCACTAATGCTTGATGCTCTGTTGTTATACAATCAAAGTGCAGAAAATTAAAACATGGTCAAAAAATTGCATTTAAAACTATACGGACGGATCTTTGAAAAGTGGCTGCAATGATATAATCACAGAAGATTTTGAATGATACAGTAAAGTGATAAATATTGCAGCGTAATGCAGACACTTCATTGTGTGACGCCTACTGAAAGCTAAAACCTTATCATCTTTTGAGACTGGACTGTGGAAAATCTTGAAAAGAAATGCTTGAAGCTTGTGCAGTCTTCGTGTGAGTCCGGAGGAAAAAAAAAAAAATGCCTGGGGGCAAAATGAAGCTGTGGCTGAGTGAGGATCAGAGACTTAAGAGGCAATGCAAGATAAAAAAATAAGAGTATATAAGAGCAGATAAGCAGACTCCACAGGCACTGATTACAAGACAAAGGGCTGTCTGTTATTGTGTGTGTGTGTGTATGCTTTTGCTTTCAACACCGGACGTAATACACCTATGCTGATTTCACCGTTTGTAGATTTGCACAAAAACTTACCACAAGTGGGTTTCTTTGTCCTGTGCTACTGATTCATGCTCCTGCCAAGTGGAGTGTGTGAAAAGAATAAAACTAGATCTAGAACTGGGCTCTGTGAGACCCCAAAGGTGATATGTCCCGAAAAAGATAAAGCACTGTCTATTATAATAAAGTAAGCGCACCAACACTCTGTCCCAAAGCCACCAGAACACGATTTCATATACTTTATCTGTACACTGTCAGGGATGGGCTCCTGTTTGGAAGTCAAAGACAGCTGAAAACAGAGGATTTTTCTTTGAAGATAAGTGCATTCCTTTAGCAGTAACTGTTTTTGTTTCCCTTTATTTATTTTTTTATCTATTCTATTAAAATCCATGTTTAACTTGGTATTAATTGCTGGCAAATTGATACATTGTTTAAAGTAGGACCATTAAGATTGATTTGGCTCCTTTTTCCCTCCTCTCTAACTCCTCTGGGATAAAGTTTGGCACTGGACTCTGGCATTGTTTACTCTTGGTATCTATATCAGTCCTGGGTAATCCATTTACAAATTAACACTAAACAAATGCTTGGACAAAATCAGATCACACACTAAGATCTGATTGCTCAGGATACACAGAGCATAGCGGTGGTCTGGAATTAATTTATCCACATTTGCAGTCTAAATGCAAATGCATCCTGGGCCACACAGAAGAACCATCTATCCACACAAGAAGTGCTTACATTGTTGTAACGTTTATATCTTTAAATGGGTGCAACTTGCAGCAGCGGCATCTATTGTAGCAATGCTTCTAATGACTTGTGTAGTCCACGGTGTTGCGTGGAACTGGATGCTGTTCATCATACTATTTATAAAGCCTGCTACATACTCAATGAGAAGCAAGAACTTTTTTCTTGTTTTCAACACCCTGAGAAGATTTTGTTCTCATGGAAGTGGTTGTTCTCTAGGGGCTCTGAGAAGTATTGCATGATTGGTCGGACATTTGAAGTGGGTGTGGTTAACACAGAAAAGCTTCAAGAAGACTGTTGCTGATGCAAGTTAACCTGATAGTTTTAATAAAACTGCTGATCAAGGTGGTAAAAAAAAGTACAAATACTTTTCACAAGTGGCATTTAAACACGAAGAGTGTGCACAACCCGCCCTGCCACAAGGTTTCTCGGTAAATCATAGTATAAGGTGAATTATTTATGTTTGAATTGAATTTATTATAGAGAATGGCAGAGTCGTATTGTGCTGGCATAGGTTGTATAAATTTTAACATGGTGACATGCTTATTTAAATATTTTTTTTTATCTGGGGTAAGAAAAGTTGCAATTCCAAAGTGTAAAAATATGCAAAGCTGCACTTCAGTAAAACACTGATTTACTTCCTAATTTACAGATCCCATAAATCAGCAACACGTAGGACACGTGTGATCAAAAGCAGTAATGATGGAAAAATTCTTCCTGGTTCTTGAAGATCTGTATTATTAATCTGAGAGGTGTATATTTACTAAAATTAAATATAATGGCAGATAAATATTGTTTTACGATGCAAATAGTTGGGAAACAATTACACTTATGATCATATGACATCATCTGAAAATATCAACAGTTGTGTTCAAAATGTGTTCAGTGCAAGGCATCGTAAGGTCTGCTTTGGCAAAGAAAAATGCCTGAAGTCATTCATGCCAAAATCCAGAGCCATTGATGACAAATAATTTCAGAAAAGAATGCTACATTAAGATGGAAAATGCACAGTGAGTTACTTGACATAAAGTGCCAGTGGTAAATACCATAAATGAGACAAGATGAGAGTTCCTTCCTACCATTCACTATGATTGTGTTCACATGGGTCTGTGAGAAACTCAGGAAATCTTTTATTGACTCATGTGAGGTCTGAGTCTGACAGCATGAAAATGAACTGCTCCAGAGGACTCTGATGTAAAGGCGTTGCGCAATATGAGCCTGTCTGGTGAGATCTCAAACAGGCTGTCAAGCAATTTCACTGCTGATCCACAGAAATCACCAAGAGCTCAAAATGGTCAATTAGAACTGCATGATCAAATATGTCAATTGCTGCATGAGGTCTTGAGACAAAGCGTGAAGCATGTCAGCACCTGCTGCCTGAAGGAGGTCATAAGGAAGAGAGTTTCTGCAGCTTGAAAGGAGAGTTCTGACTTAAATCAGCTTGATTTGAATGCAATGATTGATGTAACACAGGGTCTTGCTAGAAGTGTAATCTTTTACTGCACTCTACTTGTTTTTTTTTTTTTTCCCTCCTACAGTTAATTGACTGTTTTACATGCAAGTGGAAACCATGCTGCCACCACATTCTTAATTTTATTCTAATCCGGTTCGTCAGTAGCACTAATTTCAAGCTAAGCTATTGATATTTCATGCCGTATAATATAAAAAAAAAAATCTATTTTTTAAATAGATTTTCTTCTCTGATTGCTGAGATGAAATTCTGTTACTCAGATTCTTGTCTCATCTAAGCACCTCTGTCTAATATTTACACAGCAGTTGCAAGTAAAGTGTGCTAGCTTGTTTCTTTGCTTGCTTCTTTCTTTCTTGATTCATGGTTCCGATCAGAGTGAGAAGGAAGGAGAAGGAAGGGATACTCACCATGTCTGTGTCAGACACCGGCCCAAAACTCGTCACATAGATGTTTGTCCTCACCTCTGTCACACTCTCTGTGGAGAGATTACAGAACCAGCACACATTGAAGTACAGTTTTGAAACGTTTATGTTTTATGTGCATGCATCATGTCAACATCTTCCCAAAATGATTCCCATAAGAAGATTTTTAACCTATTTCTCTGTACAGAAAAGCTTCAATACTTTCCTCACATGTCTTTTAAAACAGTGTTTTACAGTGTTTCTACTGGATTAGTTTCAGGACGCTACCTTAACAAAGGATGCTTTATGACTACAGTAAATGTGCATTGTCATCACTGCACCCGAAACTGTGAGGTTGATCTGCCATTTTGGGGGAACCAGCATTGAACCAGTAGTCACTGTGTTTTTCATCTATGGTTGATGTAAAAAAAAACCCTATGACGATGACAAACCTGGGCATAAATGTTCCCTTGCCCGGACGCGGGTTACCGGGACCCCCCTCTGGAGCCAGGCCTGGAGGTGGGGTACGAGAGCGAGCGTCTGGTGGCCGGGCCTTCGCCCATGGGGCCCGGTCGGGCTCAGCCCGAAAGGGTTACATGGGCCCCACCTCCCGTGGGCTCACCATCTGCGGGAGGAGCCGTAGGGGTCGGGTGCAATGTGAGCTGGGCGGCAGCAAGGGGCGGGGACCCTGGCGGTCCGATCCCCGGCTGCAGAAGCTGGCTCTAGGGACGTGGAACGTCACCTCTCTGGTGGGGAAGGAGCCTGAGCTTGTGCGCGAGGTTGAGCGGTTCCGACTAGATATAGTTGGACTCACCTCGACGCATGGCTTGGGCTCTGGAACCAGTACCCTCGAAAGGGGCTGGACCTTCTTCCACTCTGGAGTTGCTCATGGTGAGAGGCGCCGAGCAGGTGTGGGCATTCTCATCAGCCCCCAGCTTGGTGCCTGCACGTTGGGGTTTACCCCGGTGGATGAAAGGGTAGTTTCCCTCCGCCTCCGGGTGGGGGGACGGGTCCTGACTGTTGTCTGTGCTTATGCGCCGAACAGCAGTTCAGAGTACCCACCCTTTCTGGGGTCCTTGGAGGGAGTGCTGGAGGGTGCTCCTTCTGGGGACTCCATTGTTCTGCTGGGGGACTTCAATGCTCACGTGGGCAATGACAGTGAGACCTGGAGGGGAGTGATTGGGAGGCATGGTCCCCCCCCTCTGAACCCAAATGGTGTTTTGTTATTGGACTTCTGTGCTCGTCATGGATTGTCTATAACGAACACCATGTTCCAGCATAAGAGTGTCCATATGTACACCTGGCATCAGGATTCCCTGGGCCGCAGTTCAATGATCGACTTTGTAGTCGTATCGTCGGACCTGCGGCCACATGCCTTGGACACTCGGGTGAAGAGGGGGGCGGAGCTGTCAACTGATCACCACCTGGTGGTGAGTTGGCTCAGATGGTGGGGGAGGAAGCCGGTCAGAGCTGGCAGGCCCAAACGTGTTGTGAGGGTCTGCTGGGAACGTCTGGCTGAGTCCCCCGTCAGAGCGAGCTTCAACTCCCACCTTCAGCAGAGCTTCGAACATGTCCCGGGTGAGGCGGGGGACATTGAGTCCGAATGGGCTGTGTTCCGTGCCTCTATTGCTGAGGCGGCCAGCCGGAGCTGTGGCTGCAAGGTCGTTGGTGCCTGTCGTGGCGGTAATCCCAGGACTCGTTGGTGGACACCAGCAGTGAGGGATGCTGTCAAGCTGAAGAAGGAGTCCTATCGGGCCTTCTTGGCCTGTGGGACTCTGGAGGCAGCTGATGGGTACCGACGGGCTAAGTGGCATGCGGCTTCGGCCGTTGCCGAGGCAAAAACTCGGGCATGGGAGGAGTTCGGCGAGGCCATGGAGAAAGACTTCCGGACGGCTTCGAGGAGATTCTGGTCCACCATCCGGCGGCTCAGGGGGGGGAGGCAGTGCTCCATCAATACTGTGTACAGTGGAGATGGGGAGCTGCTGACCTCAACTCGGGACGTAGTGGGTCGGTGGAGGGAATACTTCGAAGACCTCCTCAATCCTACCAACACGGCTTCCCATGAGGGAGCAGAGCTGGTGGACTCAGGGGTGGACTCTCCTATCTCTGGGGCTGAAGTCGCTGAGGTGGTCAAAAAGCTCCTTGGCGGCAAGGCCCCGGGGGTGGATGAGATCCGCCCGGAGTTCCTTAAGGCTCTGGATGCTGTGGGGCTGTCCTGGCTGACACGCCTCTGCAGCATCGCGTGGACATCGGGGGCAGTACCGCTGGATTGGCAGACTGGGGTAGTGGTCCCCCTTTTTAAGAAGGGGGACCGGAGGGTGTGTTCCAATTACAGGGGAATCACACTCCTCAGCCTCCCTGGTAAGGTCTATTCAGGGGTCCTGGAGAGGAGGGTCCGCCGGATAGTCGAATCCCGGATTGAGGAGGAGCAGTGTGGTTTTCGTCCTGGTCGCGGAACAGTGGACCAGCTCTATACCCTCTCTGGGGTCCTGGAGGGGGCATGGGAGTTTGCCCAACCAGTCTACATGTGCTTTGTGGACCTGGAGAAGGCATTCGACCGTGTCCCCCGGGGGCTTCTGTGGGGGGTACTCCGGGAGTATGGGGTACCGGACCCCCTTGTACGAGCTGTCCGGTCCCTGTACGACAGGTGTCAGAGCTTGGTCCGCATTGCCGGTAGTAAGTCGGATTCGTTTCCGGTGAGGGTTGGACTCCGCCAAGGCTGCCCTTTATCACCGATTCTGTTCATAACTTATATGGACAGAATTTCTAGGCGCAGCCGAGGGGTTGAGGGGATCCGACTTGGTGGCCTCAGGATTGGGTCCCTGCTTTTTGCGGATGACGTGGTCCTGTTGGCTTCGTCTGGTCGTGATCTCCAGCTCTCGCTTGAGCGATTCGCGGCCGAGTGTGAAGCGGCTGGGATGAGAATCAGCACCTCAAAATCTGAGACCATGGTCCTCAGCCGGAATAGGGTGGATTGCCCTCTCCGGGTCGGGAGTCAGGTCCTGCCTCAAGTGGAGGAGTTTAAATATCTCGGGGTCTTGTTCACGAGTGAGGGAAGGATGGAGCGTGAGATCGACAGACGGATCGGTGCGGCGTCTGCAGTAATGCAGGCTCTGCGCCGGTCTGTCGTGGTGAAGAAGGAGCTGAGCCAGAAGGCGAAGCTCTCGATTTATCAGTCGATCTACGTTCCTACCCTCACCTATGGTCATGAGCTGTGGGTCGTGACCGAAAGAACGAGATCTCGTATACAGGCGGCTGAAATGAGTTTCCTCCGCAGGGTGGCCGGGCTCTCCCTTAGAGATAGGGTGAGGAGCTCAGTCATCCGGGAGGGGCTCAGAGTAGAGCCGCTGCTCCTCCGCATCGAGAGGAACCAGTTGAGGTGGCTCGGGCATCTGGTCAGGATGCCTCCTGGACGCCTCCCTGGTGAGGTGTTCCAGGCACGTCCCTCGGGGAGGAGACCCCGGGGAAGACCCAGGACACGCTGGAGGGATTACATCTCTCGGCTGGCCTGGGAACGCCTCGGGATCCCCCCCGCAGAGTTGGCAAATGTGGCTGGGGAGAGGGAAGTCTGGGCTTCCCTGCTTAGGCTGCTGCCCCCGCGACCCGACCCCGGATAAGCGGCAGAAGATGGATGGATGGATGGATGGATGGTTGATGTAAAACAGTTACAGCATATGATGCAATTTCCACCATGCTTTATGTAGCCCTTATATATGATTCCTTTGTTTTGTGTTATTCTTAATCAAAACAATGATTTACCTTCTAAACCAGGTTCTATAAGGGTCTTGGTTTTACAGAGAAAATGTTCCCAACAATCCTTTGGTTCATCACTGTGATTTAAACTGAAGTCCAGAACAATGACATCTCCAGATTGGATAGTAATGGTCTTTCTCTTCAGTGTTCACCTGATCTGATGGGGATATTAGTCATGAGACATTGTGAGATATGTCTTTAGTTGACAGCTGACTAACAAAGATAATTTTTTTGGAATGATTACTGTTGCTCAGCTGATGCTACGGTGTTGCTTCTACATAATATCAGAGAACATTTAAAATTACGCCTTGTTTATGTTGTCTTTCTATTAAATTTACAGTTTTTAGTAAATAATGAAGAATGACATGATAGATTTAGTTTTTTTCAGACTCCCCTAGTGAGTTCATACCACATACGCATCACATTAAACTTGTTTAATGTACAAAAAAGGAAAGTTTATAACTTCCATATGGTATGGCCATGCTGTCTCAATCATCTTTATGGAAACAATTAACAGCTTTATCATACTGTAAATAAATCAGCTGCAGTCGAGTTTCACACACAAACATCGATTAATAGCACTGAGACATACAAGCTTTGACCCAAAAAGGCACAACTCAGAAGAAATGATCAGATAAGTACATCTTATTGTTTCCTTTTGAACTCTTTTTTTTTTGTCCCTTTAACAAACTGTAAAATAAAAATGCACCATCATTTTTTCAGGATATCTACCAGTTATTATGGGACGCATCAAATTTTTTTTATATTGTAATCTTCTGCTTTCTGGTGTCCATTAAGTGGTAAAAGACAAAAATAAGATTGTGTTCTACAAGATTTTGAGCAAAGTTTATACCACAAAGTGATGCCAGAAATGTGTCAGAAACTGTGTGTATCATGTACATTACGTTCTTACTGAAGTATTTTTACTGAACCACGTTGTAATTTTTACAAGTAGCAGGAGCTGAGATCTGGTATTCTCAGATGTGGTCTCAGGCATTGTGCCTTGTGCCTGGGACTTCATCTGACTATATGACACTATATTTATTCATAAATAATTAATCAATATACATTTTTTTTTGTTGTTAAACTAGGTTCTTTTCATTTACTTTCAGAATTTGTAGTGAAAGTAAGATTATGTTTTGAGACCAGCTTAAGGAAACTCTAAAGGCTTTCTAACTACTGAGTTTACTGCTGTATGCTGGCCCAGTGAAGTATTAGTGTCGTCTTTGGTGGTTTAATATAAGCATTCAAGCTGTGCTTGTTTTGAATATTGTACAGTCTATGTCCTTGTTGTTGTGCACAGACAGCAGTTTTGAAAACACAATGCTAAAACAACAGTATTTAACATTTCCTACGATGTATAGTAAAGCTTGACAGCGTGAATAATAACACTCTCAAGGACTTGGGCCAGAAGGATTCCCCCCCCTGACCTCAATTCAGGCAAAATGTTTTGAGCAACTTCAATGATACTTTTGAAAGATTTCCGTTAAGTAAAACTACCTTTTATTTGGCTTAGGCTAGTTCGGTCCACCAAAGCATAAAATCAGCTTTGGGCCAATCCCAAGTTTGTATCTTTGGAGAGTAGAAGTCCCTTTGACCCACATAAAGTTTAGTTAGCATGCCCCAAAAACATTTAACAGTCCCCAAGAGACTCATCACTCACAAACAAAATGTAACAGCCCAGCATTTAGCACATGTGTCTGAGTCTGTTTTCCTTTTATCTTCTTCTTCTCATTTAAAAAAAAAAAAAAAAAAAAAGGAATAACACACAGCTATTACACATCTATACACACATGATGATTGCATAAACATGAGGTTTAATGTGGCGGAAATCTAATACAACTGTTACCAAGCTTTTCAGCTCTGTACGTTCCGAGGGCTAATGTACTTCTTTAATTATAATTACATGTATCATTGCACATTATGTTACTATACGAGGCTCATAATTGCTTTTGTCCTGTCATAATAATTTATAAATGATTCTTATTCTTGTAGCAATAATAAAAATTGATCGTTAAAGTTAGTCAAGATTTGATATGCAGAATTTTAAAGGATTTTTTCAATGCAACATGAGGAAGGACACAGCATGAAAGCCTTAACAGAGTAAACTTGCCCTCTTCGGTGTGGACTGAATTGGCACGTCTGGGACAATTGGGCAGAGCTGGCGGTTGGGTCTCTGGTGAGACAAACTGCTGCTCTCAGTGGAGCAGCAAGTAGAGATGGATGAGGCTTTCCTCCAAAAGTGAATGGCTCCTCAGCTCTAACTGCGTCCCAGATCTAAGCGACCACCCACAGGTGAAGTCTCTAATCCTTTGGCAAACGTCCCACAGAAGGACGACATCCACTCCCACATTAATCACTCCTGCGACACAAATTGTTCTCACAAATGTGTGATTATCACAACACAAAGTCAGCAGTTTGCATGGGAGACATAGGCAGGGAAACGGAATGAGTTACCCCGTTTCTGTTTACAGATGTACAGGAGCATGGAGCAGAGCTAATAGAAAGCGCTGGAAATGAAATGAATTCTTTCCAGTTTTTGTCCACTCTTGTGTCTGGATTGATCCCACAGGACTGTTTCTCAGAGGCATGGAGCTGGATGACAGGCGCAAAGCTCTGTTCCAACACTAACCTACTGTATTAGCAGGAAATTTCTCCTTAATTTTCTAAACAATACCATTTCTTGAAACAAATTTATATTTTTAAATTTTATTTATTCATTTATATTTTTCTGGGGCTCATGAAGACACAAATGTGTTACTCTAATTCAAGGCATTAACTGGAGAAAAAAACCTTTTCTACAACCTGTGTACAAGGGAGATAGTGTAATATTTTCACACCACTAGCATCAAATTGTTTTAACTGTTCCTTGTAAAAAAGCTTCATTATATTTTCAATGATGAAAGAAAATGATAATTTAAGGGTAAATTCAATGTGATCACCTTTTTGTGAACACAAAGCACATTTAAAATATGGAAATTTTATACAACTTAAACATTCACAGTGTGATGACATCTGCCTTGTAGCACATGTTGTTACATAAATGCAAGTATATAATGACACAGCAAGGAGCATAAAACCATATGGTTAGCCTCTTAGACAATGACACTGCTGACCTATTGTGGTAGTTCTTTTTTTTTTTTAAATTGGGGGAAGGAAATCAAGAGGCAAAAGATGGAAACGCCTGCTTGGGTTTATTGCGCTATAAAACTTTACAGTCAGAGCTCCATCACTTTCAGCCCGGACTGGTCATCACCATGATGCCCTTTGAGATGTGAACAGAGGTGGAATACGACAATAACAACCTGTACATGTACACTTCCTGGCTGCAGCTACAGAGTCCTGTAGGCACGCTCGCAGCTTCAGCAACAAGCAGTCGAGCAGAAATGGACGTTCCAGCTGGCTGGCTGAGGAATAGTAAAGCCTGCTTGAGCATGTGGGCCTGCTGTTATGCAGTATGTTGCCCTTGGAGGGATGAATATTTGGATGAAATGGCCTCAATTAGTGGGATTTCCACTGACATATATGCTGATTTGCCATTTGGGCATGATTGAACGAAGACTTCCACCCAGGGGAAGGTAGATTTCCATAACAAGTCTGCACAGACTGACCTGACTTCATCATGATCCCACTGTCTATTATCATAACAAGCTACCGTGTATTGTGTTAGCAGCAGCTGCTGACTTTTAAATTGATCCGTGTCAAAAACTACAACTGCATTGGTTTGCAATTGATGAGAGCATGACATAGTGGCGATCAGGGATCCTGTTTGTAATATGAATGTGCCTATACATTGCATAGAAGACAGAAGTTCCTAATCAAACTTATAACATTCATAAGCTTGAACCACTGCGGCTGCAGCTGCAGTGTGTGTTGCTAGTTTGACCAAATCGAACTCCCTACCTTTTTCTTCTTGTTATTTTTTTTTTATCAAAGTTCCCCTCGCTTTGAGAATCTGAGATATTTTACCATTTTAAAACCGTCTTACTGAAAAAAACTAAGTGAAGCTAATTTTTGTTAAACATATAAGGAGTGAAATGTTTGGACAGCAAAAGCCTCTATTTCAGTGCTAAACCTGCACAGTATGTTTACTTTTGTCTTCATATGTATGTGTTTGTCTTGTTTATAGGAGCATTACATAGAGAACAATTTTTTCTGACATAACTGGTAAAGAAAATTAAGCATATATGACACATAATACAGTTATATGGTTGTTTTTGTGAGTGCGGTGGTGCAGAGAGCAGCGTGATATTGTACACATCCTGTCTGAAATCATTTTTCCATGTAGGCGTCTGTGATTTCTCTAACATATTACTGCTGCTTACCTCCCAGCCCTGGACGTAACCTGTTGTCATATCCATCCAACAGCCTGTCTAGGATTCTGGTGAAAATGGTGATATTGTCTTTGCTATCATCAGGCAGCGGCTCTCTGTGTCCAACTACTGCCCTGCAGGTAAAGATGGAAAGACAATGGTGGAGTCAAAAAATAGCAACACATACATTCTGTTGTTCTGTATCTGACGCAGTGAGCTCGACACACCTAGAATGGTCTAATCATTGTGGGAAAATTGTCTCTTTTTCTTTAAGAATCTATTTTCTCACAGTGCAAGTTTCTGTTTTGAGGTCACAGAAATCAATACTTTAATGATTTCTCATCTTCACACAAGCAAAAAGGATCTAATTATTTTAAAATATCGGATTTTATCATTTATTCATTTACTGCAGGCAGTTTGACAGTTTTTGATCAGTACCTATTGGGGGCTATTAGGCCAGATTTCACCAACCTGTTTAATGAAACAATAACAAAACAGAGAAAATAAGAAATCAAACTCAAGCTTTCACCAGTTTTAGAAAAATATCTAGTTTCATTTGGTTTCATTTTACTGTCTTCATAGACTTGATCCTTTATATGAAAACTGTAAAAAGCACTGCTTCACAACTGAATATCTCTCTGCAGTGTTTAGTTAGAGACTTCGTCATATCCTATCAGCCACTCTTATTAATTTACATTGCCTGAAATCCCCTGCAGAACAATATGGAGGTAAGATGAAAAGGTCACTATAATGTAGGTGAAGAGCTGATGAGTTAATAGGCACCATCTTTAATTAAACCAAAATGCCCCGAGGACCTGACCTATAATATCCGAGTAATCCTCATCAGCTCCAACTCCATGTGCTGCCGTGCTATCGCAAACCCAGCCTGGCACCTTTCTGCATGGAAGGAGCTTCCTGAAATGGGGTGCATGAATTGTATCCTGAATGTTGCTGAGGGGAGTCCTGTAGATAAATGTGTCTAAGTTGAGCACATTATAATAATACATGTGAGCTATATTTGCTGCCACGACTTATGGGCAATGTGATATGAATTATAATCAGCTTTGGATGTTCAAAGTAACACAACTGCATGTTCTGAAAAGAAAAGACTTAAGTTTCAATATGGGGGCATATTTTTCAGTCACTATGTTGCAATTTTGAGAAAATAGGTGAGCATTAAAAATACTGTCTCAATTAGGCTTCAGCTTTCACATTACAGTTGATTACCTGCTCCGTTTGATAATTATTCTCTTGGTCGACATTAACCCACTCTAAAAAGACTTGTGAGACGCTAAAACATAAGCTAATGGTGTGCAGTGACTGACAATCAGGTCATTATTGGGGGATATGAAATTTAAAAATACTTGATTAATGCCAAGTCTTGCTGCATCAAGATTATATATTTCTATGAAGGAATTCACAAGGATAAAATTGTTATTTATAAAGTTTATCCACATTTTGCAATCATATTTTGGTTATAAATTGACAATGTTGGCAATATCCATCAGTTCCATCAGTCATTAACCCATAAAGACCCACACCATGAAATAATGATCAGTTAAGTCCAATTTTTTTGAACATGTAGTTTTTATTGTCCCTTTAACAAAATGTAAAATAAAAAAGTTTACTATTTATTATCATGTGTGATCCCAAAATTTTCATATTGTAATCTTCTGCTTTCTGGTGTTCATTAAGAGGCAGAAGAAAAACATAAGATTGTATTCCAGAGGATTTTGAACAAAGTCTGCACCATAAAGTGATGCCAAATGTCTCAGAAACGGTATGTATCATAGATGTCATGTTGGGTTCTTATGGCTTAAATCAAAATGCAACTGAATATTGTTATAATCATCAGTTTTTTGCAACAAACATTCACTGTTTCCACATCTTTACATCACTTAGATTTCTTTACTGTCTGTAATAACAGTTCAAATTTCACACAAACTCATAAACATGAAGAACGGATGCAGAATGAGGCTCATGTCATTTACTGTTAAAGTTCAACTCTTTCTCAGTGACTGACTGCTCAATATTCATATTCCTCTCTCTGTAGTGGAGCTGCACCAAAACTGCTGCTTCTGCAAGTGAAACGTCTGAAGGTTCAAATGTTCAATTGTTAGGAGATACACTGAAACACAAGTTTATTACCAATAAAATGCGTTAATAAAACAACCATGCTTGCTGCCATATTTTGATGCTGAAGTTAGCAGTGCAACTGCAGTGAAGACAGCAGGGAGAAGAGGAGCTGCAGGCGACAGACTGCGCACCTGAACTGTGTGTGGATCATACTGGCAATTATTTTTGATTGACTTCTTAAAGCATTTTTCATTTTGCTGCAGTGTCAACATAGACACCAGTTTATCAGCTTGAATTTCTCTTAGGAAGTGGCTCGGTGAGTGTTTTCTGCACTGTACATTACACTTAGGAAAAGCAACAAATATGACAATATTAAGGATAGTAACCTTATGAAGACAGTACTAGTGATTAGTTAAATAATGTCAGGTATTTTGGGCTAACTAACTCCAAAGGGCACTGCTCTAAAATTGAACCTTCTAACGCTAAGCACACAAGCTGCACCTCATTGAGTGGGGCGCAGCTTGATATATTCTGGTTGTCAAATGGGTACCTAACTGTATAATTAGGCCCTGGCAAAGAAATGCTAAAATATGACATTGTAAGAAAGCACTCATGAATATTTAAAGGAAATATACAAGTTATTTCTGGATTCTTATTCACAGATCTTATCAAAAATTGACAGGCATGTGAGTTTGAAACAGCCCAAACAAAGCACCAAATACAAAAAGCTTTAGAAATAGCTGGGGCAAGTTTAACTCCAATTGGTAATATCTCACTAAAGATGAATCTATATCAGAGAAAAAAGCCTCTCCGACCTCTCAGACAGCCAAAGTGCAAATTCAAAAATTAATGAGAAACCTTCAGTCCCTGAGAAAGCATTTGGGTAACGTCTGCTCCATGTGAAAAATATCCACTTAAAAAGAAAACAAAAGCACTTGTGTGGTGAGTAGCATCTGCATGTTTTACTGGAGCACACACACACGTTCCAAACTCTTGTGGTAAAAGCCAGCTGTTGAAACTCGCTGATGAGGCCGAGGAAATGGGACACTCTCTCTGAATTTGACATAATTTCTGTTTAAGCGCACAGGGTTTCTACTCATGCCAGCTGCTGGTTTCACTTCCTGGGTCCTCTTCATTATTCACACAGTCAGAAAACCAGCCCATAAATACATATGAAATGAGGAAGGGATAAAATAGTCATTACATTCTTCAGCTACTCACACATGAAAAATATTTGACATTGCTGAAAGCCCGAATGTAGTCTAAAGGAAGAAAATGGCTTGTATAAGAAGTAATAAAGGTAAACGCAAGGTCAGTGTGATAGACATCCATTAAGTTTCAACTTGATGCAAAATTTGACATATTATTAAACTTTGATATTGATTATAGGGCTTAGCATACAAATAGTGTTCATTATTAATAACTGCCAGGCTTTCTGATTGTATTATTCTACGTGGCCGTTCAGAAGCTGAAAAATGATGTTAAAAGTGAATAGTGAGCATTTGATCATGAGATAAATGATGTTTGGTTATGTTGTGTGAGGCCATTCTGATATAAAAAAAACTTTTAATAAGCATCAATTCACATCAAATGCAAGAAGCAGAGTTTGATGAAAATAAAGTCTTTGTTCTTTTGCCCCAAAATAATAATGTCTTTATACCAAACATTCCTGAATAGTCCTGTACGTGTCATGAATACGACAAGTGTGTAAAGTAGTTAATAGTTTATACGTGTAATTTGGTTTTTATCACATATTCAAATGGGGCAGAAATTCAATTAAGAATAATTGACTTTCAGTCATAATGGTCAAACTGCAATCATGCTGTTTGGTGGACAAGTGGCTGCTACAACTAAAAATGTGAATATTCATCTAAATTGTGCAAATGACAAAATTCAGAATGCATCTTTCTTATGTGAAGATCCTGAGCTTCAGATAATATGGAGCTAATTTAGGTTGAATCAGCTCAGTCTGTCTTGCTCTTGTGTGACAAGGCTGAAAATAAAAACATTCTTAAATTATCAAACTAAAGCTGTGTCCAGTTAAACTAAACCGTCAAACTAGCAATGTTAAGGTAAACTTTATAAGCAAGAAGTCTAGATAACAAACTACAAATGTTCATGGATGTAAGTTATTTTGTGTTGTGCACAGGTGACGTTTATGTTGTATTTTCCATTAATGTCCAGTCAGCTTTAGGTTTCTGAAACATCTACCGATTTCTGTCCTGTATTACATGCAATCCCAAAGAATCATACAAGCCTCACCACATAGTTCAGTATTCCGCATTCGAGCCATGTTAAATTGTATTGCCTCTATTTCATGAAAACTACAAATGGAAAATAATGAAGTACAAAAAAAAAAAAAAAAAAAAAAAAAGAATTTACCATGGATTACCCAAAAGGTGGGTAGAAGGAATTTGATGCATCAGCTACAAAGCCTTTAAAAATGGTATCAATATCATGTTATTGTTATTAATGTAATTCAGGGCCCAAGAGACTAGAATCCCCTCTGCAAATAATTACAGGTAAACTATAATATCAGAAGGGAGATTGTGTGTATTGTATATTATGTATATATATATATATATATATATATATATATATATATATATATATATATATATATATATATATATATATTCACACACACATATATATGTATATATACACTGTATATGTATGTATATATATATATATACTGTATATAGAGAAAAACAGCTGGATATAGAGCTGGAATAGAGTTTAATATGAAGAAAAAAGTATATATATCTGTCTGTGTGTTCTTTATGATGATACACAGAGCATGAGCTCATAATGCTCCTGATCACTATAAGATAAGCTCAACACTTCCTCTGAGCCAAGCAGTAATACTCAGTTGTCTGTAAAATGATACACATTTGCATTCATAATTATTATTTTGTCTGTCATTAATACCTTATCTGTATAAATAAGGAAAATAATATCAATATGCCAAATATTATTTCATTTTATTACAATGTTGTGCTGCGCATGTTGGTTGATTTTAAACCATTGGAAGTTTCTTTAATGAGTCAAATGAAGCACTGAACCAGACTGCAGAGCATTAGTCAGGGTTTAATTGGTGATCTGTTTAATTGTATTACATGTTAAAAAAAGACAATGATTCTTTTATTGAATAAGATAACACTACCTTTGTTAGTAGTCTTTTTGTTCACATGTGTATTCTTTCTTATTCTGTAATTATTAACTATGCCAGAACTTTAGTTGACCTGTTAAAAACCCTCAACTTTAATCTTCAGATTTGAATGTAGGTTATCGCTGATAAAACAGGAAAAATCAAGAACAATTCAGTTTGTTATTGTTTCATTTAAAAGCAGCTGATTCTGCTTGCTGTAGTTTAACTGGTAAAATTTTTTAATTTGGTACCATGCATTTTGCCAAAGGGACAGATTAACTCTGTGGGACAATGTTGCCAATCATCATAAAATTAAAGGGACTTATCGGACTGGCTCATTTAAAGTAGACACACACTTTAAAGGAAATTGACCAAATTCAGTCATTTAACTGCACTGAAATTGACAAACCATGCTGAACTGCTGCTATTTTGAGATAACTAGCATTAAGCTCTGATGATTCATGAGGTTGTTAAATAAAAAAAAATATACAGATTCATCAGTGCATTTAAAACATTTCACATCATCTCAGCATTGTAATAGAGGTCATTACTTATCTCTAAATAACTGGCAATAGTAAGGATCATTAAAAAACCCACACTGGTTGCTCGTCATATTTAAATTTATTACAACCCCCCCCCCCCCCCCCCCCCCCCCAAACAAAACCAAACAAACCAAACAAAAAAATAAAAAAGCAACACTTCAAACAACACTCCATATTTAATGGAGGCATGAATGGAACAGGATGTGAGCCCCAAGGGAGGATTTTATTGAGATCTAATAAAAAAAAACCCAAACCCCCCCCCCCCCCCCCCCCCCAAAAAAAAACAAAACAAAACAAAAAACAGATTTTAATTCAAATATAGTTAATTTCATGGAGTTATTAGTAATAAAACAGCAAAATTCATAATGTATAACTTACAAATGATGCTTGTGAGGGGAGGCTGGATCTGAAAGTCCTGAGTATGTTTTGGATGGTGGCACCCTTTACCGCCTGCAGGGTTCAGCTAAGCAGCTGGTTGTGCCTAAGAAAGCACGAGATACAGTACTGGTCTTGGCTCACTCCATCCCCTGGGCTGGCCACTTGGGGAAACACAAGACCCTTGCTCGTATTAGGCGACATTTCTACTGGCCTGGCCTACAGACCGATGTTACCAGATTTTGTAGGACATGCCCTGAATGCCAAGTGACATCTAATAGGCTGCCTTCGAAAGCGCCGCTTCATCCTCTTCCCATTATAGGTATTCCTTTCCAGCGGCTTGGCATGGATATTGTGGGTCCACTGGAGAGGAGCAAAGCTGGTAACCGCTACATGCTGGTGATCACAGATTATGCAACTAGATACCCAGAAGCGTTCCCACTCAAATCTATTAAAGCAAGATTAGTGGCTTCTTCTTTGGTTCAGTTTTTCTCCAGAGTTGGATTTCCCTGTGAAATTATAACAGACCAAGGTACTAACTTCATGTCCACACTGCTGAAACAGGTGTACCAGTTGTTGGGTATAAGGGGTGTACGAACTACTCCTTACCATCCACAAACTGACGGCTTGACAGAGAGGTTCAACCAAACTCTCAAGCAGATGCTCCGTAAGTTTGTAAATGATACTGGTTCTGATTGGGATCAATGGCTTCCCTACCTCCTCTTTGCTTATCGGGAAGTTCCCCAGGTTTCTACTGGATTTTCTCCATTCGAGCTCTTGTATGGCCATGAGGTAAGGGGACCACTGGCCCTGCTGAGGGAGACCTGGACTGATGAACAGGGGGGTGGGGAAGCTAATATTGTCTCCTATGTTCTGCAGATGAGAGAAAAGCTGCAGAGAATGTCAGCACTGGCACAGCAGCACATTGCTGAGGCCCAGAAGTACCAGAAGACTTGGTATGACAAGTCAGCACGGCATAGGACATTTCTCCCAGGCCAAAAGGTCCTGGTTATGCTGCCATCCAGTGACAGCAAGCTTCTGGCTAAGTGGCAGGGACCATTTGAAGTGGTGAAGCAACTTGGAAACACAACATATCAAGTCGCTATCCCGGGGAAATCTCATACTTGCAAAGTGTTGCCTGTGAATCTCTTGAAGGAATGGGAAGAAAGACCCCAGAAAGCGGATGTGTTGCTGATCAGACCAGTGGAAGAGGAGGAGTTTGTGGATGATCAGTATCTACCCTCACCAGGAACCCTGGACTTTGATCTGACACATCTGTCGGCTGATCAACAACATCAGGTCAGAGCTTTATGTAATCCACAAATATTCCAGGAGTATCCAGGTTGCACCAATGTGATTGAGCATAACATAAGGCTGAAGGATAATGTACAAGTAAAACGAATGAGTTACAGGATTCCAGAGCGCCTTCTAGTTTCCTTGAAGAAAGAGGTGGATCTGATGCTTTCATTGGGGATTATTGAATGCTCACAGAGTGAGTGGTGCAATCCAGTTGTTTTAGTCCCAAAGAAAGATGGCACAATCCGGTTTTGTATTGATTTCAGATATCTGAACTCTGTGTCAAAGTTTGACTCCTACCCTACTCCACGTATTGATGACATGATCGAGCGTCTGGGTAAAGCAAAATACCTGACCACCATCGACCTGTGTAAAGGTTATTGGCAAGTTCCCCTAACAAAGTTGTCCCTGGAGTTGACAGCCTTTAGGACTCCTTGGGGGCTTTTCCAGTTTACTGTCCTGCCATTTGGATTGCATGGGGCCCCAGCAACGTTCCAAAGGCTCATGGATCAGGTACTACATGGCTGTGATTCCTTTGCATGTGCTTACCTCGACGATATTGTGATTTACAGTGGTACATGGGAGGAGCACCTGGAGTACAGCACATCCCTGGTAAACTTAATGTAACGGCAGACTACCTCTCTCGCTGGGGGGGCGAGAGCTCTGAAGGGAGGGGGAGTGTGAGGGCAGCATGAGCTGCCACCCAGTAAAGGTCTGGCAACTTTCTTTTTTTTTCTTAATTATGTAAACACTTTAAAGATACTTTATCATTTTTCATATTATTAGCTGGGTTGACAGGGGGTTGACTAACTGGGTGCACACACTTAGTTAACTTATATTGTCACCTTGTTAATTTGGTTTATTTTGTCACCTTATTAATTTGCTTTGCTTTCAGTTAATATATTTTCCTTTTGAGTTGCCAGTTCCTTGGTGTTCCCAAGCCTGCCAAAGAAGAGTCCTGGCGGCACTGGAGCTCCTTAAATCAGGCTGAGGCCTAATTGGGCAGAACCATCTTTTTTTATAGGAGGGAAGTATAGGAGGGGTTTAGGTTTTTCTATTGATTGTTTGTCAGTTGGTTTGTATTATTTAGGTATTTCAGATTGTTTAGTTTATTGTCTTAACTGATTATATGTAACACTTTCTGATAAGTTAAGTTTATGTTACAGTTGATATATAGTATTGTATTGTCTCCCCCCTTGTGTGTCAGAATGGCCTGATCAGCCAGTATATATGTGTCCCTTGTGTGTCAGTTAGGTAGGTCAGTTAGTGTTTGAGTTCCTTATGTTAATACCTAGGTTGACGTTTGGTTTCTTTGACCTCTTTTATGGGCCCAAAGTTATTGCACTGAAAGATTTATTTTGTTATTTCTGTTAAATAAATGTAGACATTATATTTTTCTAAAAACATTCCCTGTGCTATTCTGGTTTTTCGGCTCGGTCCCTCACAGTGCTATTAAAATACTTTTTAGTTTAGTTTTGAACTTGTTTTAACGACAGTGATAACTACATGCATGAGCATTTTAGGCCCCTCTTAGTTGCATTGATTTTAGTTCTAAATGTACATCTTTGTTTTAGATATTACTTATATAGCACTGATATACAGCAGGGGTGTTAATTTAACACCTTTTTTTTTTTAAAATTAGACTCTCTAATGGCATCATTACACAGGATAAGTACTAAGTCAAGGATACATGTCCTGGAGCACAATTATGTAACCCAATACCGCGCACAAACTTCTCCGGAAGTTTATTCTCTAATGAAAACAGACTTTTATATGGAATATTACCCAGTGAAAATAATGTTTCTTAATTAGCTGTGCTCTGTAGAAAAGGCTTATGGCTTTAATTATTGCAGTCTCATTTCTAAAAGCATATTTAAAAAAATCCTAGATTATGGGATGAAACGTGCAGCTCTACTTTCCCAGATTTTCTTTTTAAAAAAAATATATTTCAGAGATTTTATCAAAGAACTTTGATCCCTGCATTAGTAAACATCTGCTGTCTTTACATTCACACCACTGACAAATCCATGGATGATGCAGAAAATGAAGTGTTCAGTTTCTCCTGTGGGGGTAGTGGTGTGTGTGTGTGTGGCTGACAGTAAACACAGGAACCTTCTGCAGGCTTTGTAGCCTGGTGGGAACCTGTGCAAGTGGTCCCAGTAGGCTGAGTTAGCAGAGCAGGCATGTGCTAGATGAGTGGACTGGCGCTGATCCAAGGTTAGAGCACTGAACCGGCCTGACAGGTGAAGGATTGCAGGCTCGGCTACAGAGGAGACGTAATGGTGGTCTCTCTTGGCACATGGGTGCTTGCAGCCAACTGGGAGGCGTGGGGTGAGCTGGAGAGAAGTGAGCAGGAAGATCAAAGTGCTTCATGAGCTGACAGAATGATCGCAAATGGACCTTAGTGAGGAAGGGTAATCACACAAGCTAAAGGTAAGTGTGCAAATCTATGTTTCATTTAGCTACTGATCTGTCTGAGCCTCGTGGCAAGTCATTTCATCTTGCAGCCTGAATGCTGAATATTTCACACAGAAAATGTGATTAAATCCTCTCCACACATGAGGCAGGGCCATCGTTTTATTATCAGTAGAAGGAAAGAGCTCACAAGTAACATCCAAAGAGCCTAGAAGAAAGGATGACCAAGTGAGAGCTGAGTAAAAATGGTCATTAAACTGGCAGCTGTAGCTCTAATGAACTTGCAGGGCCCATGAAATGGCCTTAGATGCATTAGGAGATGCATTTCCACTTAAAAACAAGAAGTGAAGGAAACACTCAGACTGTCAGGGATGGATGTCAAGTGTAAGCTAATAATCTCTGGCAGCATGAATAGACAAAAAGCTCAGAGAACTGCGGTTTGTAACTTCTGTGAAGACATTCTTTGAAAGATATTTAAGTTCGCACCATTTCAAAACTATTAGTCATGACTGAAAATGGCAATGTTTACCAGGTCTGATTAACTTTCTGTTTGGTCATAGCCAAAAATACATGTTGTAAAAATACAGCTGTCTCTTTTATCAGAATGATGCTCGAGTTGTGATTCAACAGAGTCACCCTAAAAAAACCAAAGTGAAAGGGGAACAAATAAAAATAAACTTCTGATGAAGCACAGGGAGACTCAGTAACTCTATGCTCATTTTGTAGTGGAAATGAAACGGGGGCGGATCTGCTCAAAACAGACTTCCTAAATTTTTGTTATTGTAATGCGATTATCTCACATTTATGCATCTATGTGTCCTGCTTTATGCAAGCAGCCGCAAACTAGGAAGTCCACTTTTTGCTTTTACATTTTATATACATATATACTGTTGATTGAAAAAGTACCACAATGACCAGGATGTTCGCTAAGGTGTGCTAAACAGGTGCTAACATTTATTACAACATATTAAATTCCAAAGTGCATCACATAATTTAAAAAATGCATCTATTAAATTACACAGTACTCAAATGCGCTTTTACAATGTCGCTTTCCAAAGAATTTTAAAGTGCTTCATGAATTGCAAGATACTATTTTGCTTGCTTAGCACATACAGACATCATGGTCAAGAATTTGGTCAATTTTCCAATTTTATCAGTTTTTTTAATCAAACTGTCTGTGTTATACAATTCTGTTGAGTTTTGAGAATTTTCATTTATGTCTCAGAGTGTAAGAAGTGAAATAAATGTCAGGGATGATATTTCATTTCTCTAATTTTATTGCTTTCTTCTCACAATCTGTGCTCTATTTCATTCCCTCTTGAGCTCCTAAAAAGGTTTAAGTGTTGTTTTCACAAACGGCAACAATGTTCCTGTGCTACAGATAAAAGTTAACATATTCTAGAACATGCAGTGGACATTAAAGCTTAGATGACACATGGACAGAAATAAAATTTTGGAAAATGTTCAGCTCTGTAAGTCTCACCCTAAAGGTTTAGAGCAGGGGTCCTCAAGGGACACAGTCCTCTAAGTCACTGTTTCTCAAATGGGAGTACGCATAACCCTGGGGGTACTTAAAAGCATTCTAGGGGGTACATGAATTTAAAAAAAAAAAAAAAAAAAGATTTTTTTTTTAAAGGTTTTCTTTGAAACAAATATATTACAATAAATGTAAGTGTACATTCATAAACTGAATTTACATTTAGATTTACACCATTTCATTCCTCCCAAAAATCCCATATTTCAACATGAATTGAACCCCATTGTCGCCTTGACAACGCAAACAATGGAGTCCTGGTTGAAGCGTATAGTAGAGACGTGCAAAACACACTTAAAGTTTAAAAGGCCAAACACAAATGATAAAATGCTGTATTTCGTGTTTTTTTCTGAACCAAAAGTACTTTGCACTGGTTAGGGGGTACTTGGCTGAAAAAATATTTTACAAGGGGTACTGTGTTGCAAAAAGGTTGGGAACCGCTGCTCTAAGTGCTAGGAGTTTCCCTGCTGCAACACAACTGACTCAAATCAATGCCTAATTAGCAGATAAGTGCAGAGTTCAATGTCACACTCTGCATTAGTCTGCTAATAAAGTCTGCTGTGTGTCAGGTGTGTTGAAGCAGTGAAACTCTTAACACTTACAGGTGTGCAGCCCTTAAGGACCGCGGTTGCCCCCCTGGTGTAGAGTAATCTCTAAATATACTATTTTTTTCCTGGTCTTTTCTGGGGTTGACACTTTTACCATTGAGCTTCCCATGGATAACTGAAAACAAAATCCTCTGGTTTCTGGAAAATATTCCTGCAGTGGAAATGCTGCTCAAATCTCTTCTTGTGTTTTAATAATCTGGTTCCAGAACAAATGTCACAAACGCGAAGTGCTTTCCCGGCAAAATCCGCCACACGAAAGAAAAAAAATCTCACATTCCCAAAAATTTGATCTCAGTCATTTATGTGCTGTTACCGGTCATACATCCTGAGATGGTCGCGAGCCCAGCATCCTTGCTGCTTCCCTAATTGAGTGTGAGTGTCACCCATCTGAGGTAACATGAAAATGCACTTACTGAATCAAATGGAGGGAATTATTGAGACTGCTTGGGGTGTTTTTGGAAAAACACTAGATTGGATGTTTGATTTTGCTTAGCTGCAGTTATGAGGAGACTAGTTTATCTGCCTTAACATAGCACACACTCAATTTTCATACTCCTGCCATCTAAATCCCACAAATGGGTTGAAGGCACAGAGCAGGGAATGCCTGATTAGCACATTGTTGATTAGATAGTAAATACGCAGCTTGAATTTATGCATGAGGTAACCTTTACATCATAACTAATCTTCCTCACCAGATACTCCCACTCACACTCTCAGAGTCTTCCAACAATATATTGATTAGGCTTGCAGCGGGGCATTATGCAGAATATTGTTTCTTACCAAAGGATGCCTTGTATCATTCATAGCTTTTACAATATGACTGATTCTTCTTTGTTTGCTTCTTTATTCTGTCTTCCACTTGCTGTTTCCAGCAGATAATAGGCACAGGAGTGAAGCTGGAGTGGGAGATGGGGGAGGGAAGGGGGAGAGAGGGGGGTTGATGGGATGGATTGGTAGCTGTTAACACACAGCAGCTTCAGCTGACTCCAGAGGCAACTTCATTGTTGACAGTTGCTCCTCTAGGACAGAAAATCTCATGTTTTCTCTCCACATTGATTTATGAGTTTGATGTAAGCGGCCTTGAACTTAGAATTTGAGGAAACTTGAACTGTAAAAACATAGGAACGCAGTGTAAATAAACATATCTTCAGGAAAGATGACTTATTAACAAACCTTGCAACGTCAATTTGTTTTCCACCGTTACTAATACACTTTTATAATTAGTCATGGAATTCTGTGCACATACGCACCGAGTTGAGGATCTAAACCATTTTAGTTTATCTAAACTTTTGCCATGTATCTAATAAACATTTTTATTTTGGGATTAATTTAAACAATTTATGTCCTCCCATTTATGAAGTGTAATACATTTCCCTCTCCTTTTTAAAAAGCTTTCATTATTATTATTATTATTATTATTATTATTATTATTATTATTATTATTATTATTATTATTATTAGCTTGACTTATGTCCAGAAAGCTGTGCACTATTCTTCACTGCTGAAAACAAGACAAACAAACAAAACAAAAAAAAGATACCTCAACTAATGCCATTGCAATAAATGTTAGAAAGGATCTAAATACATACTTTACATAGGAGGCTGGGCTTCCAGTCCTATGCATTGTAGTTTTAATTTAACTTGCAAATATCTTTATTTAACTGATGAGTTCAGCCATTTAAACTGATTAGTTCTGCTAATAAGACATTACTGTGAAGGTAGGACTGCATGATCAATCAAATCTTAATTTCACTTCCAGCAACTATGAACATGGCATCACTGACAAAAAAATGATGGTTGTATAGATTATTATCTGGCCTGGAATGTTGCTGCTGCTTGGATTCATGTCACAAACGCAGTGCACCCCCGTCACAGATGTGTTTCCGCCCCTAAAACTCAGTAAACACTGTCAATTGCTTGTGCTAATAGTTTGAAGCAGTCATGACTTCTTTGAGATAAAAACCAGGCCCAATAAGAAAAGAGCAACAAATTCAGCTGTTTTGAAAAACTTGGAGCAAACAACTAATTGTAATACAATCAATTCATTCAGCAATGTTTGTCCAAAAGTGATCTATGACCAAGCGATTAGGAAGGAAAATGTAAAATAAATGCCTCGACTTCTGCCATCCCAACACAATTATCCATTAAGGACACACACATTTCCATGCAACCCCGACTATATTTACTCAGCTTTTGGAGGCATGCAAAAAATCCTTCTAGTTCTAATCAAGAAGAAGTCAGTGTTAAAAAGAAGCTCTGATGTAAAAGTTGAGTGAAGACAGAGAATTTTCTCAAATAACTTTGATCACAATATCCATCCATCCATTTTCTATACCAGCTTAATCCATTTCAGGGTTATGTAGGGCTGGAGCCCATCCCGGCTGCTATCAGGCGGGAAGCAGGGCTCCCCCTGGACATCGCAGCGCCAACACACAGATTAGCAAGGGACTGTGGGACTACCTGGAATCTGGCATGCACATACACATGCAAACTCCACACAAAGAGGCTTGAACCAGGAACCTTCTTACTATGAGGCAATGGTGCTGATCGCCACACCAATTTGCAGTCCAATTTCAACATGAATGAAAATAATCAAGACTTTCATTTCAGAATAATTGCATAACCCCATGTCATGGTTCATTCAACGCTGTACATTGAATCTTTTTTTAATATCTACAAGTCAAACAGATAAAATGAATTTATATCTTAATTTTATCTATTTAAAATGGATTATTTTTGCACTTTTGAACATTGACCATTTTTTTTTGCGATGTTAAACAGCTTTTACAAAGGAAAATAAACTGTTTTCTCTGGTGAAGCCAGTCAAAGGCTTTCATAACTAAGCTCATCTCATTTTTTTAATTTAAGCCACCCCGTCACCTCGCTCCTCTGTCCTCCTGTTTGTGAACCAGAAACCAGTCGCAGTAAAATATCAAGGTTGTCTACAGTCCAGAAAAGCATAGAGAAGAAACAGGTTTTTGTTGGAGGTACTACAAGCAAGGATCCACCAGCGTGTCCATATTCAATACCTGCAACCTTAATCAGGCTGGGAATGTTAATCATACCATTCTTTTAATTAAAAGTGCATTTTTCATTTGTCACAAACAGCTTTAATGCCTTTTTGTCAATTTAGTTCTACATGTTGTTCTGAAGACCTGTCCAGAGTGAACCCCGCATCTCTCCTAATATCTGCTTGGATAGCCTCAAGTACCCTCACAAACCTGCACTGGAATAAGTAGGTATCTGGATGGATGGCTGACGCTCTGAAGCCTATCACTTCAACTTGCCTTCTTTTTCCTCATGTGTGTCCTTACCTCTTCTGCTTGCATCTCTGGTGGGAGGTACTAAGACTTAGGACACAATAATACATTAGGAAATGAGATTAGGGGTTAGTTAAAGATGCTACAGTAAATGTTTGAGTCAATTACACAACTTGGCATGTTAGTGGAATTCATCCATTCATGCTTCCTTACTTTTCCCACAGAGCTATTCCTGCTGGAACCCAAGGCACACCCCCATTAGCTGAGCTAGAGTCCCTTCAGTTTGCCAAATCTGGCACTCTAAGACGGACACCTGAGGGAGAATTTTAGCAAATGCTTAAACCATCTCCTCTGGGCACACTTTGCAGTATGTGCTTGGATTAGATGCCAAGTTAGGTTATGATGCGCCTACTGGGAACATTTCCTCAGAGCTATACACTATTATATTGACTGGAGAGAAGAAACTGCTTTAACTTTCAGAAAATGCTAAGAAAATTGCATTGAATTTTTTTTTTTTTTTTTACACCTTTAAACAGTGAAGTGCTGCAACTATTTCAGCTTGGAGGAGGATTTTCAATAGTTGTTCAGCTATAATAAGAACCATGGCCAGCTCTGCTCCATTGACATCTGTTTAATAATTTCAGACTAAACAAAAGGTGGAAGCCTATTTTATCCACTGATTACTGTTTGAGGTGGTGGCACAGAATGTTTAGGCTGTTCTCTACCCTGTATTTAATGCTGTTAAGGAAAAAAGATGCTATCTATGAGAGCTTGTGGAGGCTGACTCTATAGCTGCATGCAGGATTTTGCAGTCTCAGCTCTGCACATAAGTTTAAGGCTGAAGTTCCGAAAAATTGTGCATGTATAACATTTCTGTCATCAATTGAGAGATTACAAAATTATGATAATATGACAGCTTATAAATCAACTTAAACGTCAATTTTTTTTTTGTTTTTTTTATAAGTGCCCAGCAATATATGCTGCATGTTTCAGTCATTACTTAGCAGCAGCGTCCCTGCATCTCTTTGCTTTTTCAGTTCACTGCACTCACAGATCCTGTGCGCTCATCCCACACACACGATCTCAATTCCCCAGAACATCATTGGAAATGTCTCTCCCTTTCTTGATCAGTGAATTAAAGACTTTTGGCCTCTCTTTGTAGTCCTTGATCTTTAACCAACTTTAATTCACTGCCATGACAACCAAGGTCGATTGAGAATGAGGTTGGCGCTGAGAAATCTTCCGTGTGTCTGTTTAGACTGCAACATGAGAGCTGACCAGCCCTAAAAAACAAACAAACCATAGAAAAAGCTAAAAAAAAAGAAAAAAAAAAAAGAAAAAAAATGGAAATGGTTTTTCAATAAAAAATAACAAGCCTACGTCTGCTTGCTTCAATATCACTGCAGTATTTTTTTCAGAGAAGTCAGATTTGGTATGTTCAACCAAGCTGCATGTTCTTACGGTGAAATCATCTCATGTTTCATTCTAAATAACAAGCAAAGTCTGAAAAAACAATGTCACGGCGTTATTGCACCCAGAGAAGACCCTCCCTGCAGCGAGAGCAAATGATCTCAGACATCAAAATCTAATCTGAACTGTGTGACATCAATGTTTGTGACACCAGCCTAGTTTTTAGGGTCTATTCAGAATAAAGCCACGGCCTCAGGTGTCACATGCAACACTGATATCTACAAGGATTACAAAATTGCCATCAGCAACACGGAAGATATCACTTATAACCATAAGCACAAGTTCCACAGGGCTGCATTAATGCTGTAAAATGTGACTCTTTGAACGATTTGACGTTTTTTTTTTTTTTTACAGAAGACAAGATATCGCCAGATTATTCCAAAATGAGGAAAATCCCATAAAACTGCAGGTATTAGGGCTTATTTATAAATCTAATTACAATGCAAAGAAAAACCGCTATGCACAGATCCATGTTCCTAAGGAATACTCTATCCAGATACATTATTAATGAAAACAGAAAATATCAATTTAAAGTTCTTTTACAAAGGCATTTGATCACAGAGCAACTCTCTGAACATTAATCATAATATTAATATCATCCGATGATTTATACTGTATTTTATTTATACAACTGTTAATGTAACCTATAGAGCATGCAGAGTTATGGTAATTATGTTAATAAAAACTCGCTGTTGTTGATTTTGTTTTTCACTTAGGTTGGTTTTATGTATTTGTATTTTTGCTTGATTATCATTATTCAAGTGATCACTGTTAAATAACATCAATATATTGTTTGGCAGCATGCAAGATAGAAGAGTAGCTGTTTTTAAGAGATAACGGAGCTCTGAATAAACCAAATGAAACGTTTCAAAAAGAACTGAAGACATCAGTTCGATCCATATTTATTGTGACTGAGGTTGCTATAAATATGGACTAGGCATGCGGTGTTCAGAACTCAATGAAAAATTTCAAACATGGAGTGGTTCAGCTTTGTTTGTTTGGATTGTACGCTTTGCAGATTTTACAATAAAATACTGTTCACCTGTCACACTGCGCAGGTTTTCACCGAAACACAAGTTGAAACCATCAGAGCGCTTCTCTCTCGTATCCTTGACAGGAACGTTATCCTTTCATTCGTTGTCCATTTTCAGTGAACAGATGTTCTATCTCGCCTCTCTCCTTTCAACATGATTTCTCTCACGTTTGCATTTTTGGCTGACTCCAGCAGAAATGAATATTTCCAATTTCCAAAGGACTGAAAATGTTATTTACACAGCTGAACCCATGCATATCACTCACTGAAATGGCACCCTGCATTACTGAAGCTATGCAAATGTGCTATATGTGCAGAGAAAACATTAAGTGGTCCACGTAAGGATTTTTTTTTTTTTTCACAAGTGATTTTAAAACAACCTCTGCAGCAAAGGTTTGCACACGTCAACCTGTCAGTCGCAGTGGCCCACCACACTGCCACGTTAAGGACACTCAGAGGACTTTCAATATGCTGCGTGGCACATCTGTAAAATGATATAGAATGTATTTTATTTTAAATGTTTAACTAATGAAATGAAATAATGACTTTTATTTTAAAAAAAAAAAAAGGAAACAACAACAACTATTTGGGTGGCTGCACGGTGACGCAGTGGTTAGCACTGTGGCCTCACAGCAAGAAGGTCGCTGGTTCGATCCTTGGCTGGTTTGGTCAGTGGCCTTTCTGTGTGGAGTTTGCATGTTCTCCCCGTGTATGCGTGGGTTCTCTCTGGGTACTCCGGCTTCCTCCCACCATCCAAAGACATGCATGATAGGTTAATTGGTCACTCTAAATTGCCCCTAGGAGTGAGTGTGAGTGTGAGCGTGAGTGTGGTTGTTAGTCTCTCTGTGTGGCCCTGCGATGGACTGGCGAGCTGTCCAGGGTGTACCCTGCCTGTCGCCCAAAGCCGGCTGGGATAGGCTCCAGCTTCCCCGCAACCCTGAATTGGAATAAGCGGTTCGGAAAATGAATGAATGAATGAACAACTATTTGTATGTTATGTATGCACAACATACAGAGCATAGAAATAAGGCAACAAACAACGGTTCTTCACAATTACTAAATCTGATGATTTTAGTCAAGTTCTTTTTAAAATAGGCAGCTGAAACGTCAAGCTTAAGCCTTATTTAATGCAAAACTATCATTTTGGTTATGTGACAAAATGGAACAGAATTTGCTCAAAACATTGAATGAGGGCAAAAAGGGTAAGTCATTTTAGATATTTGAGTAATAAAATAGTTTATAAGTCAAATATCTTTAAAAAAAACAAAACAAAAAAAACAAAAAAATAAAACAAAAAACAAAAACCCACTTACTTCCAGTCTTCATGAAACTATAATGAGATCTGCTAGTAGATTACTGTAGAGCTAGGGTGGGAAACTTTTCCTCGGGGGACACAGTTTGGAGGGTTTTAGATGTTTCTCTCGGACAAAACCCCCACAAGTTTACCCCCTCCCAGCCTTAAAACACTTAACATCCCAGATGAACCAGTCAGCAAAGTTATAATTCTCTCAATAAGTTCATCCATACTTTTCTTTAAATAGTAAACCTTTTTGCTACATTGTTGGAGCTTGGTCTCTGCAAGCAAAATGTCAGATAAATGCAATCAGAAGCATTTCATCATGGACTGTGAGGAGGCCAGAGTAGGGCTGCACAATTAGTCGGATTTTGATCGTGATGTCGATTTTAGTGGCCACAATTAAAAAAACCTGATCATCAACGATATTTACATTCAAAATGCGAGCTCTACTGCGTGCGTCTCTGATCACTCAGGTTCTCAACCAGTTGCCTGCCAACCACCAGGGGGCAAAAGCGTGGTCAAGGTTTCATTTAGCTGTCTAAATACCAAATGTGCACATCCTTTAGCAGCAGCCAGTTAAGTATCGTTGGATTGGTTGGACATTTGGAGTCTGCATTTTTCCTGTTGCAGGTAAAATGGATTGTTTTGATTAAACAGCTCATCGAGGTGGTAAAAAATACGAACATTTTTACAACACGTGGCATTAAAATACAGAAACTGTGCCGCGTGCACAACTTGCCCTCCCGGCTCCAGATGAAGCTTCTTGTGAAGGATGTAACAAGCTTTAGACTGATGACAGCATGTCATGTTGAGAATGGAAAATCCAGCTGCATCAAAACACTGAATAAGAAATATGAGGTCCCCTCCTGTAATTGTTTTTCCAAAGGGGTGTTGCCTGTGCTGTGTGAAAAATGGCGAGGGAATAATGAGGGGGTGCTATATATACTGTATACACACACATACATATACACAATAATCGTGATTATTATTTTGGTCATAACCGTGCAGAGGTGATAAATTTTCCATAGAAATGTAACCATTGCCAAAAATCTGCACATGCAGATAAACTCTGCTATATCAGACACTAATTCATGCAGTCAGGTGCTTTTAAAAGGCAGCAAAAAGAGACATTAAGGATTTACATTTGTATAAATTGTACCAGTATCATTTAGGAACATTCCAGCCTCCTGGAGATCACAGATCCAGAACTGCTGACTGAGTCATCTTTTCTATCTTAGCAAAGCTTTAAGAATAAAACCTCTCCACTGAGATTGTTTTATGCATAGGCTTGTAGAAAAAACAATCATATCACATGTGAGAGTAACGGGTACAAAACACGGTTAATCAGCCAAGAAAATTCCAGGAAAGGGATTGTAGATTGTCAGAAAAAAAAAAAAAGAAAAGAAAAACTGTCATATTGCACACCTGGGATGCCGTTAAAAGCTTCCAGGCAACACTGATATAACAACCTGGTGTTGCACATCACACCTCCACCTGGGACACATCTCATGTGGTAAAGCTGATGGTAGACTGTGAGGGAAATATGATGTAACAGCTGCATCGCTGGTGTTCATGAGACAGCATGTAAATCAAACTTTTAATTCCCTTTCTGAGCATAAACACCGAACTTCTCATGCAAACACAAAACTGTTCATCTTGCCAACTCTTAAAGCTGTAAGTAATTTAAAAAGTGATCCATAGAAGACAGGAGTTGGCTGTGACTAATTAGACTGTATCTGATATAAAAACAAAAACCGACTCAAGCTATTATTTTTCAAGTATACTGCATTTGGTTGTGCTTGTTGTCAGAAAGCAGTAGGAAAAACATTTTACTGCTTGAGCTCTGCCATTATGTTAATACGGTATGAATAAATGTTCCTGCTCCTGACTAATCAAGCAGCACAGTGTAATGATTCAGTGCATATATTTGGAAAATTGAACATTACTGGATGTTATTTCTGATACACAAAATAAACACCCCGTTTCTTCCCTTGATGCTAGATTGAATAAACAGATGGGGTGCAGTGGTTTTTCTTCTCTCCTCATTGTAAACGCCCTCTTTGTAACTTGAACAAAGTTACAGACACTTGAACAAAAACCTTTAACCTTTTCTTTTCATTTTTTGAGTGCATGGTCGGTATTAAACAATTATAAACCTTGCCCACTCCTTTGAACTCATCTTCCATTCGTTTTCTCTACGTTGTTACCAGCGGGAGAACAAGCTAAAGGGAGCAGCAGCTGTCCACAATCGACTGGACTGTGAGTCGAGTGGTCAAGCTGTGATAAAAAAAAGATCTAATCAGGTTAAATGACTTCTGTTTGTTGAACTGCCAAAGACATTTCATGCATCTGATTTTGGCCATTATAATTTAGTATTTTACACAGCTGGAGAGGCTGATATAATCTTAATCAGCACGCTGCGTTTAAATCTTAAGATAAAATATCTAGGAAGAAAGGGAATCTTTGAGAACCAGATAACAGACCATCAGTCCTCACCTGTGTTGTTTTTTTGGAGGACTGATGACTAGATTGAGACAAAATTTTCTTTGCTAATAGTAACAAACATTTTTCTGCATTTAACCTGACTAAATATACTTGCAGCTCCTGAAAATCCTCATGAAATGTGTTGTTTAACAGTATAAGTAACAACTCTGTTTACCTTTTGCTACTAAGATTTGGGGTTGACATTGCTTAAAGCCTTGGGATCTTACTCTGTATGGCTTGTTTGTCCATTGCTTTACTAACTAATTCCACTTCAGAAGGAGGCGGGGGTGGATGTTGCTGGTGGCGAAGAACATGGGTTGTAGTAAAATGATGGTGTTTCATTTGCAGTGTTTCATGGAAAGTGAGTCAGATGCCTTCTCCAGCGCACACAGACGCTGCTAACCTTATGTTGGAACAACAATACAAAATTCAAATTGCACTCTTCATATGCTGGTAATATCTTGAGGAGCTGTTCTAAGAAAAAAAAACCAAAAAAACAAAAAAAAAAACATCTCACACTCTCATAGACACGCTAAAAAAACAGGGTTTGCACGGTTTCTATGCTCAGAGTACAGCTGTGCAGAAAGCTTTTTAGTGATCCATTCCTGCTTTGCTTTGATTTATGCCTGCTGGCAATGTCTGCTAATTGACAACTTAGAACTTAATTGATCAGATCCTCACTATATCAATAGAATATTGACTGAAAGTCTACAGTAATTAGAACATGCAGCACCGCACAGACGTACGGAGCCAGTCCTGTTCTTTTCTTTACATCTTGCTTCCAAGCAACCAGACTATTTAGTGATATTGTTAAGTGGTCTTTCGCTCCTCAAGCTTTGTGAAGATCTTTCAAAATGTTTCTTCAGACTTTGGCTGCTTTTTTAATCCAGTCCTTGCAACTATTTTCAGATGAATCACTTTTATGTTTCTTAAGTCACCCAACACTGACCTATGAATCATTTAAACACACAAAAGTCAATGGATGAACCAGTGTTATGTTTGCACATGAAGTACATGAAAGAAAAACATGTTAAATTTCATCTTTCATAACTTTCTTTCTAGCAGCATGTAGTAAAAAGCACAAGTTGCCCCTTTTTTGTTGTCGTCGTTGAATCCATGAAAAACGCCGAAGGCTGCACAGTTTGACAGACATGAAACTGGACTAGACGGTAATGCTGAGCTTGGATCTCAGCGTAGTTGAAGCAATGTGAGATTATCTTGTCAGACTGAAACAAAAGACAGATAATATCTAAAGAAGAGCTCTGAAATCTCCTTCAAGAAGACTGAAGAACTATTTCTGAGGAACACTTAGAGAAATGACAAGAAATCGTGTCTAAGAGGGTTTAGACTGTCCTGAAGTATAAAAAGTGGTAAAACCAAAATGGACTTTCAAGCTAGTTTTGAATTGTTTAAACTCCATTATTCCCTAATAAGCTATATTCCCATTCATGTTTGTGCACTCTTATACTGTAAATCACTGCCCCATTTTCAATTTTCCTCAACATACATGAAGATCCATAGGGTGGCTATGCAATGAAACTGTAGTAACACTGGAGCCAACATGATGGCTGAGTGATCAGGATTCTTCAATCCCAGCTGGTCAGACCATTTTTTACAAGTAATTTTCTTGACATAGCAGCAAATTTGTAATTAGAATACTTACAAGGAGTTTGGTTGCACAGTGAAAAGCTCAGTGCGGAGATGAAGAATTACTTGTGCTAGAAGAGAATATTGGCTAAAGTAAAAGAAAATTTAAAGGCTATTTCATGATTTGTAAATGTTTTGTTTTAAAGGTTATGGCCATCATTTTCATTTAGTTACAACAGATTAACTCAAAACTGAGATGGATTGCAGTTCACAGGAATAAATGAGCATTAAGGTTATACAAATGAACCTTTGGGAATAACACTGATTTGTAACTGTGAGCCATGTCAGCTGAATGGATTTCCTTTATAATTCATTTCAGGTGTCTGTTACATGGTACTGAACAATTGTGAAGTTCCTTTTTGACCTCCTGCCCTGCACTAATGCAGTTTTCAAATCCCTCTAACACACATAACAGACACTTGACCCATCCTGCATAGAAGTGATGAATTAAGCACTTTGTGTCCCAGTCCTGTAACCTCAACCTGTTAAATAAAACATTACAGCAACAAAATCTTTGCTCTGAGAATTGTAATTGGTTTACAAAAAAAGAAAAAGATTCTGCATTTATCAGGCAGGAAAGCTGTGACATAAATGAAACCCTCTCAACCATGCACATGAGTTTGTATAGTCAAAGAAAACATTTTCCTGGTCATTCAGTCCACAAAATGGCTCAGGCATGCATGCATTACCCTTGTCTAGACCTGTGACACATTAACCTTGACAACACTACCGAAACAGAATGTTATCTGTTGACCAGGTCACATCTCAAAGTGAAGCCCTTCCCTACTTTGCTGTGAATAATTCATGTGAGACAGACTGAGAAAGCGAATAGAGCCTGGGGCAGCTTCAGAGCCAATCATTTGGCAAAGTGTACATACAGCCCTCTTATGCTTATAGCTATTGATTATGTGCCACGTTAGACAGCAGCTTGGCAACAGATTACAGACAAAATAGACAACAAGATGGGCTGACTGTCCACGCCTGTTAAGTGTTGACTGTATAAAAGGAAAGGGGTGGCGTGCAAACAAGGAAAGCTGAAGGAATAATGGATCTTTGTTTCAACATGGCCATCTCATTTGTATCATGAAGAAATTCCTAAGAAAAAAAGATTCATTTTCTATTGAAGTGGGAGGGAGGTGGGGGGTTGGGTGGAAATTTGGTGACGTGAAGAATGACAGACCCCTAAATAGAGGATTTGTCTGTTACACCTTAATCCGTTAAGAAACTCTCTTGCCTCAGCTGTGGTAAAGCCGATTTTAAGTCTGCAGATAGCATCAGTGGGCATCAGGGAGATGGCAGCTTTCTGCAGGAACAGCTTTGCTGATATGCAGATATTCTGCAAGTATGTTTGCAGTCTGAGGATTATTCCTGACCTTTGATGGACAGTCAAAAACTACTTCTATTGCATTTACTTTCTAGCGCTGGCTGCACGGTGGCGTAGTGGTTAGCACTGTCGCCTCACAGCAAGAAGGTTGCTGGTCCGATCCTTGGCTGGGGTTGAGCCTCTACTGGTGGTCTGTCTGTGTGGAGTGTGCATGTTCTTCCCTCGTGGGTTTTCTCTGGGTACCCTTGCTTTCTCCCACTGTCCAAAGACCTGCATTTTAGGTGAATTGTTACACTACATGTCCATAGGAGCGAGTGTGAATGGTTGTTCATCTGTTTGTATTAGTCCTGCGATACGACTGCTGATCTGTCCAGAGTGTACCTTGCTGGGATGGGCTCCAGCTCCCCTGTGACCCTTACTTGGATTAAGCAGGTTCAGAAAATGATTGAATGAATGCCACTTAGAGCAATGAAAAGAGTGGATTATTCACCATCTAAAAGAACTCAAACTGAAAAACTAATCATAACAGTTCAAGGGGAGTGATGCTGTCAATATTGACGTTAAATCACCAGGCTGTTTACAACTACAGAATATCTCCAGTAACACAGTCTGTAGTGTGTTCAAAAACAGTCTGGGCTACTAAATTCTTTGGCAAGATGGACCATTGCACATGGACACAACACATGTAACTATCTGAAACAGAAGTGATGCAGATTTTCTGAAAAGAAAGCACTCTGTTATCTCATGCAAGTAAGATGACAGGCCCATTTACACATACACACACACACACACACACACACACACACACACACACACACACACACACACACACACACACACACACACACACACAAAAAAAAAAAAAAACTGAAAATAAGTCCTCTAAGATTAAATCAGGAAAAGCAATATTGGCAGCATGTAAATTGAGACCAGTAAATCAAAGTCAGTGGATATCTGGCACATTTGCATCAACACTGCTTCTACTGGTCTGGTCCATAATGCGTTTAGCACGATGCAACAATTTTAGCTCCAAACCAGCACAACATATGTGAATTAGCCATCATAAATGGGCATGTAAGTATTTAAAAGCTGGAATATTCTCGACGTGAGGAGGACATACTGTGATTCAAAGTTCATATTAAGATCTGCTGAAACTCGTGGTTAAAGAGTTTCTTCTCCAAGTGAGCCATGCACAATGTGATGGGCTGCTCTAAGTGCTGCTTGAAGTGCTGGTTGCAGATAAAGCTTGGAAAAAAAAAAAAAGAAGAAGCCTGCTTATGTTAAGTACATTGAAGTGATCCTCTGTAGCAAACACCTCTCTTCTCTGCTTGAGGCTAGCAGGTGAAGGACACATTAGCCACCACAGGAAAAAAACACACTTACAGCTGTCGGCCCATGAATTGCATCAAGCTTTCGTAGGTTTCAGGCTTTAATAAAGAAGAGGAATGTGTTCAATAATTGATATGGATTACAGAAGCTGCCATAAGTATGGAAACATTAGTAAGTGCAAAAATAAATAACTGAAAACTAAAAGCAGTGGTGTTAGAGCAGAATTATTCCCATCTCGCTTCTTTAATTCATCCTCTCCTACAGAACATGGAACTATTGTTCCATCATTCGTTTTACTGACAGAAATGTATTGTTAACATGAAACATGCATGGATTCACTGTTTATTGTTTATTGTCTGTTGTGGTTTTCTTTCATCCCAAACGGCCACCTGATGTTAACTGCCACCGCTGATGTTAACCCCCCTTAAAGGCTTTTACACACCTACTCTGAATATTTTACCCAAAAGATTAGCACGGCAAAATTTTTAACTGAATCAGGATAAAGTCAACGGGAACGTTCAGATCAGTGAAAAAATTCCGTCCAGGGATTTTGAAAGTTTTATTTTTTCAAACTGAGGTAGATTCTATTAACATTTGCACCTGACAGATATATAATGGACCAATCAGAGAAGGCGTGTTGACTGATAGATCAACAGTTGCTATGCAAGTGTTATTTTTGCTGCTAATTCATTTAAACTTTGTATCATCATGTTGAGGCATCTTTATTATTTCTTCTCCTCTTCTTAAAGCAAGGAGCCACCTGTTAAAGCAGATCCTGAAACTGTCCCACATACATCCTAAAGTCCGTCCTGAAGCAGTCATGGTCCAGATTCAGCTCCTGATTAAACAATAAAACTCCCCAAGTTCTCTTTTTTTCTATAATGGAATGAACCCAGTGCCTCTTTATGTCTTTTCTTTTGCAGCATCCGCACACTGTTGGTCTTCATGTGGAATCCACCTTGCAATTTTAGAATTGTCATGATTCATTTACAATTTACTCAGTGTTTACTGACAGAAATGTGGATAATTGTTTTGGATGAAAAATTAAGTTGGAAAGCTCATGTTGAGTATGTAAAACAGAAAGTTAGTAATAGTACTGGTATTTTATTTAAAGTAAAAAATCTGTTTGATTGCAGCTTATTGCGCTGTTGTACTGTTCTATGATTCTCCCATAATTCAGTTATTGTGCTGAGCTGTGGGGTAACACATACTGTACTGCCACTAAACCCTTGGTTTTGTTGCAAAAAAAAAGAGTCATGAGCATTATCAACCAAAAGGTATATAAAGAGCACACAAATGATTTGTTTTTGACAACCAGACAACTTTAATTTAAGGATCTGGTTGATTTAAATGTGCACTTGTCATGTAGAAAGCCTGATGGAGGACGGAGATATGACTTTCAGACTTTGTTTGCTTGAACGACACAGAAGCAGAGGTGTGTGTCTGTTTATGGAGCTAAATTATGGAACTCCTTAAAGAGCTACAATGTTGCACAAGTATTTTTATATTAAAAAAACATATAAGGATGGAATTATGAGACTGTATACACAATTGCAAGTTTGCTGAATCTATCTAGAGATGCACAAGACAGATTTTTTTTTTTTTTGAAGTAGTGTGTGGTGACCTGGTTAGGGTGGGGGTTAATCTAATTTAGTGAAGTCAACTCAACTTATTATTATTAATTGAAAAGTGCTTTATGGGGCAGATTATCCAAGATTTAATCTTTTATCCGTGTCTATTTGTTCATGTATAACAATGTAAAGTTAAACTGAATTGAAATGAACAAATAAATAAGTAAATAAATAATTCCCCTCTAAATTAATCACAATTTTGTGTCGTTTATTCGCATTGGCCCCAATGTGTGACGGTACTCTGATTCTTCCTGAAGTTGTTCTTGCTTAAAGGACTTTTTTTTGTCCAATGCCATCGGCTGTTCAAATGTAAATTATGACAGTTCAGCTTTGTCTTCAGAGACAGTAAATTTAATATATTTAGACTGTTAGCTACTCATGGGAATCATTAAAACTCTGTCCACTTGGTTTAATCTGAAGGTAAAGCATATAGATACATTGTTGTGAAAGGCGCCTGGCAGGTTTGGCCTGCACCTTCCTCTGGCCTTATATTTCTATTTAATATTTGTAATTACAAGAGCTGCATACTCCTAATAAGCAAGGAGAGCCAAGTGGCACAATGACAAAGCAAAGTGGGCTAATCCCAGTCACAGTGTTCTGATTTCCTGCCACGGCCTGCATTATTCCAGGTTTGGGGAGCCTTTCCAAGCGTGCAAAATCTTAAAGTGATTTACGCCCTGTCACGTCTGCCATAACATCTTACCTTATCAACAATGCTAACACGGCACCATGCGCGGTCTTTTCGTCTGAAAACCACAAGGAGTGTGATTAAAATGTCTTCTTTTTGGCTGACTCCGACACACAGATTTAAAAAAAAAAAAAAAATGTGCACAGGATGCAGGAGTGAGAATGCTGGGAATCAAAGTCGTGGCTGTGGTGTGTTGCACAATTCAAATATAGTTAATTCACTAGTCAGTAAAATTTGGACCTGTGCAAAAGAATAAACAAGCACATGGAAAAGGGGGATAACGTAAATGTCATATTTGCTCTTTTTCTTTTTTACCTAATTGAGCACAAGGTGATGCGAGTTCCCCTTTAATCCCCTTCCGAAAATATAAAAGTCACAGCGCTCTGCAGGAAGACTTTATCTGCAAGAGCTGCAGTGTAGGAAGTGCAACAGAAAATAAAACAAAGCTCTTCTTGAGTGTTTGTAGTGCACTATTACAGACTTAAGACTGGTTATTTTATCTGACAAACAGAGAGCCACAGCTGAGAACATTAGCCTCTAATGGTGTTTGTTAGATTATCGTGTGAACTGCAGCTGTAAGCCCGATTATTACAGTTATTATACAAAACCCATCTACAGAACAGATTCATCCTGGGAGAAGTGAGCAGAAAGAAAAACAACGGTAAGTACTAAATAGATAGACAAGGATGTACATATGGATGTACCTGGCTTCCGGTAGGACGCTGAGGAGCAGGAGGAGGACCCACAAGGCAAAGTCTTGTGGATTACCTTTCCAAACAACAGCAGCCATAGTGTTTGAAAGATGAGGTCCCTGCAGAAAAAGACAAGAGGTAAAAGACACGGTGTCAACAATTTACTTATTTAGCAGATTCACAAACTCATGAAGGCACAATGTGCATTTTTTATCAAAAACAAACTGGAGTTTTATTCTTTTTTCTGTTCATCTATTGACGATTCAGCTATTGCACCCAACCCTGCTCAATATTCCCTCACCTCCTTTTATCTATCTCAGTCAGTTGGTTTTGTCATATGATTACATATTTTCTAGCAGAACATAATTCACCTTTTGTCTTGTTACCAAGTCACAGAAATCAAAATATGGATCAAAAGATTTGAATGAAAAGCTTGGGTTTGTAGTTAAAGGAGGACTGATTTAGAGTCTTATGCTACAGATTAGGTTTAACTTTTTTAACCTGTTATCCATGTTTCTCTGCATTCTCATGTTGAAAACATCTAGTATTTTTTTGTTTGCATGTGTTGCTTTGTGAGAAAAGCCAAATCACACACATTTTTAATGAATGAAAGTGAGAAGCAGCATAAAATTGTAAACAACTCTTTCTATCCTCCAACACGGCAGAATTACTCAAACTGCTATCTACAATAATTAACCTGGTTTATTGGAGTATTTCCTGGGGCTTTTTCAGGCATCTCTACTGCTCTCATTGCCTTTTGTTTATCTCCCTGTTTGTCAGTGCAACATCATTAAAAAAAACAAACAAAAAAACAAACAAACCAACAACTTGGTAAATACCTTAAAAATGGACAAAAAATGAGGATAGTAGAGGATGTGCCATGAATGCAATACTCTGAAATGCTGTCTACATATTTGGTGTATATATATATATATATGTTAATACACCTTAATAGCTAAATAATATTCATGCACAAACAAAATGGAACAAAAACAGACAGTTCTCTGGATCATTTTGTGGATCTAAGATATCAACATCTGATTATTCATGAATTATTAAAAAATTTGTAAACTAATTTATTTGAGAATTTTGGAAAACTCACAAAACAAACCTTTAATGCATATGGAAGTGAGATATCTTACATTTTAAAGGAAGATTTTTTCAGCAAAACTGAAATGATCAAACCCAAATCGAGGTTCCAAGTGGACACTGACAAATTTATATAAACAGTTTTTTGTTTATTCAGCATTTAATAATAAAAAGTTATAATAAAAACTTAGATAAAGTTCTATAACCATGTATCACATGTTAGAAGTGTGTAGTGTTGTGAGATAGTTGTATTGTGTTTATTATGTAATGTCTTCACATTTTCTTCATTTAGCTCTTTAATTTATAAAATTGGGATTTATATAAATTTTGTAAAACTTGTGAACCAGTGATAAAGATTTTAAAGACAGATAAGGAGTGTAAGTTAAGCATCAATCATAACAACAATAAAAGACTTTACTACAAAGAATTTAACATTAGTTTTCTGATGCGTCATAAAATCTGAACAGTAACTTTGAACTTATCTTGCTTTGAATCGTTTTCATGTTTTTATTGCTGTGATTTTTACCATTTCTAACAGTCTTTTATGACTTTTTTAATGCTTTATTTGCACCATCTGTAGTGTTTTTGAAATTCTATGTGAATCACTTTGAATGGTCTTGTACATGAAATTTGCTTTACAAATAAATTAGCCTATTTGATGCAAACATTTACATATTAAGTCACTTTCAGTACTGATTTGATTTGCAAATGCATTCAAAGTCTAAAAAATGGTTAAGCCTGCTCACATTTGTCAACATATTGTACATCAATATTTTTTACTAAACATTAACAACCCAAGGTGTTCGCTGCACATCTGCGTTTCTTTACCTGAACTCGTCTCCTTAGTGGAAATAAAATCCACCGTCCCTCTATACATTTTTTGAATAACTTTGTAACAAGAAACATCTTGCTGACAGCAGCTCTTCTCCATTTTTAACTTCATTTTTTGTGTCTTTTTTCATGTTAAATATTTTGTGGCCAACATACGCGCTGTCTTTGTCCCTATCTGCCTAACAGTCCCATCTTCAACAATATCACATACATTTCTTTCATAAAGCCTTACACAGCCGGACCACAGCAGTTCCTCACTGAAACTCTTTGAAACAACTGATAAAAAAACAGCAGCAAAAGATAATAAAACAAAACAAAACATCAAGATTCGTTTGTACAATTAGTCATTTGTTGTCAGTAAAGATTTGTGACTTTCCAATTTGTCAGTTGACAGTCAACTAAAACACTGTTGATGACTGTTTAAGTCACTTTTGTAGGCTAATAAACAAACTAATCACCAGGTTTTTCAGACATCGCCTGCACTGCCTCCCGAGATTTGTTGGGTATGTTTGTTTGAAACCTAAGTTGACACTGAGGCAATCCATCACACAGAGGATAGAAGAGAGACAAGAATCTATACTCAGATTCATTCTCTTATCTACAGCCAAACTACAAGTTACCAGACATTATTTCTGACATAAACTCCGTTATTACTGTAACTATTCATTCATTTTCTCAAGCTGGAGCCTATCCCAGTAGTCTTTGGGCAAAAGGCAGGGTACACCCTGGACAACTTGCCAGTCTATTGCAGATTATTGTAACAAATATAATAAAATTTCCTTACTTATCAATCAATGATATTATCCAATGATATCTTGTGCATCCCTACCCAAAATTAAATTTGTTATAAATTATCTTATGCCTTAATGGGGTGATATGTTAATTGTTTAAACTATCATCACTGAGCTTATATCCTTTAATTTAATGAATTGTGCAATTTTCCCTGATAATGTTCCCCTTGTTGACATCCACTGTAAATAAAGAATGCCTCATTAAGATGCTGAAAGTTTGAAGTGAGGTTTATTCTTTGGTTTTATGTCATTGGTAAAGATGGGAATTTAATTGGTTATGATGTTAGATGATAAATGATTGGGTTAAAGAGAATTCTATAGTTCTGCATGGACATCTACGTGTACATGTAACTGTTAGCACAGACATCGGCTACATAATTGTCTGACTCAGACTGAATATATTAAGTATTAAGCAACCCAAGTAAATATCCCCAAACAAAATCGGAATCTGAAAACACATACTGTTATTACCACACATTACATATTCATTTATTCATTCTGCGTCTTTTTTGTCCAGACTTTCTGAAAAACCTTGAGGGAAAACACACTGAACTATTCTGTGAGATGCTCACTAATCACACATCAACATCATATTAAACTAAGAAATAGGTACATTTCTTCTTTCTATCTACCCTGTTGATGTTGAACAGTGACTGCCTCCCTCAATCATTAATTATTAACAATCATTACGAGGAAATTGCTGCCAAGAAATTTACTGAAAGATTAAATGACCTCTCATTAAAAAGAAATGAGCTCAGAAATGTGCGTACCTGATATTAAATGCAGCCTCAAACATGGAAAATAAGCCAAGTGACCAGTGTATCAGAAATGGCTGAAGGCATATAAGTGCACACACACACACACACACGCGCAGGAGCCAGTCTGTACTTAGAAGGCTATTATTCATCCATGCATTTCTGAGATTCAGTTGCTTTTTATTCACACTTTAGAGAAAAAGGACGAAAATCTTTCCTAAAGGAGGAATTCATGATGTCTGTGTCAGTGGAATATTTCAAGAAGTTACAAATAAACTATTTGAATTTCAGCATAATTTGCGTCAATAGTGCACAGATAAATTGGACAAGCCAACACACACACACACACACACACACTCATAGTTAAACAGATGAACACACAAAAAAGAGACACAACAAAGAAACATGCAAACACCACACAGAAAGACCCCATAAATTCTACCTTACTAAACAATATATAACTGAGCCACAAGTACCAATTCTTTTATTGTAAGAGTTGGTGCTTGATTCTTATTTCAGGAGAGTTCATCAGCAGTTGTCTTATAACTAATGGCAACTGCCCAGCATCATTACAATCAAGATTGCTTCTTCTAATGAACCAATCTAGCCAGCATTGATGCCCTCTGCATTAGCACCATCCTTTTACTTCTTCATTTGTGTCAATTTGAACAGCTCTGCCTGCAGCCCGTTCAATCAATCCCCAACCAAGGTTTGAAACCACACACACACACACAAATCAAGAACAGAAAATGAAATGTCCTTAATGATATGATAATATGAGCATATATGCAAACATTCACAAATGTTACTTGAAAAACAATTATACATAAAGTCAATGCTTTGACCATCAAACAGTTATCATATTACACATCTCTAAACTTATGTTAGAGTTCAAAAATATTATTTTTGATGATTTAACCCAATCTGGTTTGGTTGTGTAAATTAGCAGAAACACAGCAAACGTAGACAGATTAATTGAGAACGGTTCCTGCGGATTAGTAAAACTATTAGCTGCCGCCATTTCAGTCATTGTGCCCTTTTTCAACAGATGCCATGCTCGGTGGTGAGCCAAGCCCCAGACTGTGTTGAATCCCCCCAATCTTCTGTTCATTCACAAAAACCGGTAAATATGAACCTTTACTTATGTTTTTCACATAACATACATGATTTCCAGCTTCTTTCTCTTTGGCTGATTTTTTTAAACCTTCTATTCTCTCTGTAAATTCAGCAAACTGTGTTTTTGCCAAACTAATCCTGTCTGGTTTATCATTAAAGATTTTATGCTCCCAGTAAAAATAGCAAGCTTCACTCTGGTGTGTGAGGAATCGTTTCCTTTATCCTGTAATGTCAGTTTGAAAATTGCTTTGCTAATTTCCTGAAACATATTGCCACCCATTTAAATGTCTCTCTATGCCGTTATATGTGCCATTTTAAGGCCCTAAATGACCAGAGTAAATACATAATTTTAAAATACTCACCTCTATTTTATCCTGAGTTTTGGTCATGATACGAATAGTGGTTAAAAATGAGGATAAGTTTCAAAGATGCAGCACAGATACAAGCAGACTAGATTCCTGTGTCAAACATCCTAGAGGAGATGACAAATGCATAAGACGAGGCTGACTAATCTCAATTTCAATTTTTACAGCCACTGAAACAAACGTACAAACATCTTGGAATAATAGCTTTCATCAAAGCAACTCTCTGAAGCCCACCAGGGTCTGATGATGGCCTAATAAGACTAATGTTTCTGTGGGCTGAATAAAATATATAAAGAGAAAGAGAAAAATCTAATTGTTTTCATTAGGCAGCTCACAAAATCAATAATCTAGCACGTCCTATAGGATTTCTGTCCTGTTCTGCTGATTTACTTCATGATTTTTCAACAAGCTCCAATTAAAGCCACTGTGAAAAATCATCTTGAAGACACACCAGACAGCACTGTGACTAAATGTAGACCAGCCCTGTCAGTAAAAAGAAGACAAATGGGCGTTAAAAGACAGACTGCCGACCACTGTATACAGTTCTGCACCTGATTTACCAATACCTGTCATGTAAATGTGATTCTCAGCAGTCTCTGAAGCTATGATTGTGCTTGAAACAGAATAGCAAGGGGTGGGGTGGGGTGGGTGGGTGGGGGGAAGCTTGGCGCTTTTGTTGGCAAATTAAAAATAGCTTGCCTGAGGTGACAGTAGACGTAAAGCGTGCTCCATTTCCTACTCCAACATTTGTTTTCATTTCTGCTGTCAGTTTTTTATTCATTTATTTACTTTTTTCTAGAGGAGAGGAATATGTAACGACTGATTTAATTAAAATTAAAAGCTGCGATGACCTTTGATGCAAATCTGCTGCAAAATCTGAACAGAAAGCTACAGATAGATCTGCAGAGCAACACGGATAATAAGCCCAAAATAAAATAAGACACATCCAAGTTATCTTGAGAGTATTATGTTTATTTATATTTGCTATAAGAAAGCAGAAAAAATTCAACATTTATAGGATATATTTCTGACTTTCCAAATACTATCTACATCCTACACAGTCCAGTGTGTCCAGGAACAACCCATCTTCTCCAAAATAGACACCCACATCAGCCAGGAAAGTGTCAGCTGCAGCAATTGTTGAATTTAGGACACAGCTCTTTAGCCACGTAATCCAAGTGGCTGTTAACTAAAAATAGCCCCAAATCTTGTCTCATTTGGTTTGATGAGATGGTCATGGACTGAGTGCCAGCCAATGAATTGAGGTGGGACATATGCCTTAAATAAAAGGGCTTTTAACTGTGCAGACCACTTCTACAAGAATAACGGCCTTGAAGCTGTCTGAACAAGCGTCTTTGTTTAGTGTATTTATATTAATTGTAACGAAGCAGAACGGAGGAAATGAAAGAAGGGACCATAATGCAAGTTTTGGAGAGGTTTCTTTTGTGTTCAAAGTTTTATTTTTTCTAATAACTAAAGCGACTGAATAAAACGCAAAGGCTTTGCTCCACAGACAAACAAAGAGACAGACAAATGGTTGAAACACTTAAAACTTTACATCAGCAATTGAATTTGACAGTGGGGTTCGCAGGTGGATCATCTTATCAATGAGGAGGAAAGTTTTTCTCTCTGCTATGGGACTGTGGACAGGTGCAATTTTATGAGCATCGGTATGTATTGCTACCAAATGATCAATCCACCGGGCTGCCAGGTCGCTGCTGGGGCCATTCATGATGATGTTACACGAGTGATAATTTGTCAGGATTTACGTTTGCTCCTCACAGACATGTAATGAGAATAAAATGAATCTGTTATGAGCGTGGTGCTGCATGAGAATAACCCTCTGTTGCTGTTTGTGGAGAAGGGGGAAAGGCTGCAGTCTGTCACTTCCATCTCGCCGAGCCAGTTCTGGCTTGACTAATCTTTAGAGCAAGTTGTTCAGAGGTGCTGAAAAGAGCAATAAACTGTGGAATAAAACCGCCCGATGGTCCAGTTTAATCAAAGCTAATCAGACTTAATCTCCTTTGAATTTAAAGTGGAATGACTTGGCAAGTCGTTCTTTGTTTTATTTTATTTTTTTTGCAAAACTTGGCAGAAAGCAGTTTCGGACTTGCTGCTTTTGCCATTATTGGCACCAGACTGCAAATTTGTGTATAAAGCAATTTAACAAAACATTCTATAAACAGCATAAAATGCAGTAAAACAAAATGCACAATAAAACATTGAATAAAACATTGAGAGGCAAAGAGCAGCGTTAGAAAACAAAGGTTTGATTGAAAAAAGAAAGTGTGGATCAAGACTTGCAGGTTGTCCAAACTGACAGCAACTTCTCCATATTATTTTTAACTCTAGGGGCAGGGAGCATGGCTCTTTACAAAGCAAACCTAATATGACTTGTGGTTTTATGATATAGCAGAAGATACATTTGAGCCATAAATCACCTGTGTAAACCAACAGCAACATTTTATATATAGGAGAAGCCTCAGCACTGGAGTCATAAACTCCCCTGTACTGGTCTTGGCATCATGTTAGCAGAAGCGTTCCAAAGCAGCTGCTTGTGTTTGATGCTTTAGGCAAAGTAGAAATATTTAAAGTAACGAAGCCTATTAAACACATGAACCTGCTGTTCTAACTTATTCTGACACATTAATCCATTAAGACGTTTTCAGATAATTGTTGGCTGACTTCACAACTGTTGCAGTTCAGGTGTGTTTCCATAGTAACGCCCAGATTTCTGGCTTGTGGTTCTTTAAAAATTACAAACTGAAGCTGAGCACAGACTTGGATTTATTTTCATTCAACAAAATTTTGGATTGAAGCGTGGCCTTTCTGTGTGGAGTTTGCATGTTCTCCCCGTGTATGTGCCGGTTCTCTCCGCATAATCCAGCTTTCTCCCACCAACAATACATGCATGTTAGATTAATTGATATGGTTAATTGATCGCTTATCACATGTAAGTTGCTTTGGATTGAAGCCAAATGACTGTAGAATAAAAACGTGCGTTTATTAGAGGACTCGGTTTAGATAAACCAACTGAAAAAATAGCAAGTTATTTCTACTAAATAACTAAATAAGTAGTTATTTCTACCGACACCATCTGTGGGAAGTGCAAAACATATGTGATTTATGAAACAAGACTATGTGGCTAAGAGTAAAACCATGTTCACGGCTCCAAAAAAAGTTTCTTTAAATGTTCGGAAGAAGCTTTTGAAGCAAAAAAAAAAAAAAAAAAAAAAGTAAAGCGGAAGGTTCATAGATTTGATGACACTGCCATATGACAGGATATAACCATACAATTATTAAAGCAAAGCTTTCAGCGCCTCCAGTTTTTTTTCTCAATAAGAGTAACAGCAGAGAGGAGCAAGTTCCTTTAAGTACTTGCTGGTAATGTAATGTTCAAGCCCATTAATATGTCACTGCATACAACACTGCTCCGTGGTCTGTGTGATATGTTTCAGCCTAGTTTTACCTACCCGTTCATATGCAAAAATGAGTGTGCAGAGTAAACTTACTGTCTTCCCGTATAAAGCTGATTTGTGTAATACTGATGAAATATTTCTACACACCATCAACACTTCTCACCTGTCAAGTTGCAAATGGGTAAGATCTATAACGCTTACCCACTTGAGCACATTTGCACACATGGAGCACAGCTGGCTAAGATACTGCTGAACCTACAATATTTGATATTCATTTATTAAAGTTGCAAAGCAAACAAAAGTTACATGAACAGAATGTGATCCAACACAGCCTGATAAGCCATGCTGGAGAAATAACCAAGGGTATCATAATTTAAATAACATTTTACATTAATCATCATGTCACCATTAGTTATTTTGAAAGGAATTCCAGCTGAGAAAATACCTCAAGTATGTACATATTTACATGTTAGTAAAGAGACTGTAATGGGGATAATGTGTCTGCAAAAAATATTGCTGCAGGAAGACATTTGACCAGATAAGCAGAAAATTTTCTTTCAATCCATGTGTGGCTTTTACAATTACACCCCATGCATGGGAGATGGGAGTACAATTCACTTGAGCCACTACTTGGAAAAAAAAAAAAAAAGAGAGATAGAAACACCAGTAAGCAGCTGGGACAAGGTGCTTGCCTCATGGGTGAAATGTGTCGGAGTTTATCAAGGATTCCTGGATAAGAACAATATCTTTTCTAACACTCACCACCTGTGCACATGTATCACCTCAGGCCTTGTTGAAGTGTGTGCAGCTCAATGTCTAAATGATGCAGCCTGCAGACTTTCACTCACTTCATTAGGCCGTTTGATGGCTTAGTTCATACAACTTTATATTTGCATCTCAATAAGCAGAATCTCACATAATAGAAGCAAACTAAATAGGCCGTATGTGAGCAATGCTTAAGTCTTCTTTTCTGCTGTTGTTGTGGATCCAAATGCCAAACATGTGACTGGAGAGAAAGCTGTATAGAGAATTCAATTCAATTCAATTCAACTTTATTTATATAGCGTCAAATCACGGCAATGCCATCTCAAGACGCTTTACAGACAGAGGGGAAAACATAATGAAGGCCAATTCATAACAGCCTATATAAGGAAACCAACAGATTGAGTTGAGTCCAACTCAATCTCCCATCCTGAGCAAGCACACTGGCAACAGTGGGAAGGAAAAAACTCCCTTTTAACAGGAAGGAAACCTCCGGCAGAACCCGGCTCAGGACAGGCAGCCATCTGCCTCTGCTGTGTGGGGGGAAGAGGACAGAAAGACAACAGACAACAGGAACTGCTACTCCCGGCCAGGGAGACCTGCTGAGACAGGAGACATACATGTTAATGATGCAACACTGTTATGGGGGGTAAAAGAAAGAGATAAAGAGAAAAAGAAAGAAGCTCAGTGTATCAGGAAATGTCCCTCAGCAGTCTAAACCTATAGCAGCATAACTAAGGGATGCTAACCATCCCTAGCTATAGGACTTATCAAAAAGATAAGTCTTCAGCCTAGTCTTAAAGGTGGGGAGGGTGTCTGCTTCCCTAACACTAACTGGGAACTTATTCCATAAGAGAGGGGCCTGATAACCAAAGGCTCTGCCTCCTGCTCAGCTCTTTGAGACTCTAGGAACCACAAGTAAGCCTGCAGTCTGCGAACGAAGTACTCTACTTGGTATATAAGGAACAATGAGGTCTTTGATATATAGTGGTGCCTGGTTGTGGAGGGCTTTATATGTAAGGAGTAGGATTTTAAATTCTATTCTAGATTCAACAGGCAGCCAATGAAGAGAGGCTAAAACTGGAGAAATATGATCTCTCATGCTGGTTCTGGTCAGGACTCTGGCTGCAGAATTCTGGATCAGCTGAAGGCTTTTCAGGGCATATTTCGGACAGATTACTGTAATCAGAGAGTTACAGTAATCTAGTCTCGAAGTAACAAAAGCGTGAACCAGTTTTTCTGCATCACTCCGAGACAGAATGTCCCTAATTTTGGCTATATTACGTAAATGAAAGAAGGCTGTTTTAGTAACCTGCTTAATATGTGGGCCAAAGGACAGGTCAGGGTCAAATATTACTCCAAGGTTTCTCACTGTAGCACTGGAAGCTAAAGTAATGCCATCCAGGTTCATTACAAAACCGGAAAATTTAGCTCTGAGTTTTTCAGATCCAACGAGAATTACTTCAGTCTTATCTGAGTTTAAGAGGAGAAAATTTCTAGACATCCAAGTCTTTATGTCTATGAGACAATTTTGTAGCCTATTGGGCTGATTTGTTTCATCTGGTTTAAAGGATAAGTATAGTTGAGTATCATCTGCATAACAATGAAAGTTTATTCCATGCTGTCTAATAATTTTGCCTAAAGGGAGCATATATAGCGTGAAGAGTATTGGTCCAAGTACAGAACCTTGAGGAACTCCATGACTTACTGTAGTTTGGGAGGAGGACTTGTCATTTACATGAACAAACTGAAGTCTATCAGATAAATATGATTTAAACCAGCTTAACGCTGTACCTGTAATTCCAATCACCTGTTCTAGTCTTTGTAACAGAATGTTATGATCGACTGTATCAAATGCAGCACTAAGATCAAGCAAGATAAGTACGGACACAAGTCCTTTGTCTGAGGCCATAAGAAGGTCATTAGTAACTTTCACCAATGCTGTCTCAGTACTATGATGAGCTCTAAATCCTGACTGAAACTCCTCGCATAAATTATTTCTGCTCAGGTGGGCATGTAGCTGAGCTGAAACTATTTTCTCCAGAATTTTGGACATAAACGGGAGGTTAGATATAGGTCTATAATTTGCTATCACCTCTGGATCCAGAGATTGCTTTTTAAGTAAAGGCTTGATTACAGCAGTTTTAAATGATTGTGGTACATATCCTGTCACTAAAGACATATTGATAAGATTTAGTAGTGATGTATTAATTAAAGGGAAAATGTCCTTAAAGAGGCTCGTTGGGAGAGGGTCTAAGATACAGGTGGATGGTTTAGATGAAGCTATTATTTTAGTTAATTCAGAGGGTTGGACAGGACAGAAACTATTTAGACACAAGTCAGATCCTGGTTCTAAGGATGCTTCGGAGACCACAACAGGCTCAACATTATAGGTAGAAGGAAGAGTATTGTGAATTTGATCTCTAATAGTGTCAATTTTATTCCTGAAAAAATACATGAAATCATCACAGCTAAGTGAGAAAGGAATACATGGCTCCACAGCGCTCCGGCTCCTAGTAAGCCTAGCTACAGTGCTGAAAAGAAACCGAGGGTTGTTTTTGTTTTCCTCTATCAATGATGAATAATAAGCTGTTTTTGCCGTACGTAAGGCTTTTTTGTATACGCTTAAACTTTCTTTCCAGGTTAAGTGAGACTCCTCTAGTCCTGATGAACGCCATCTGTTTTCCAAACGCCTTGATGCCTGTTTTAGAGCTCGAAGCTGGGAATTAAACCAGGGAGCCTTCATAATCTTACCTAATTTCTTCTTCTTTAGGGGAGCAACATTATCCAAGGTTGTACGCATTGAAGCTGTTATAGTATCAGCATGTTGATCAATCTGAGCAGGAGTAAGGCTTAAAGGGGGACTCTCAGTCATGTTAACACATGGTAGATGTGAAAAAATTGATTCAATTGATTGTTTAAATTTTGTAATATTATTGTCTGATAAACATCTACTATAGTAGAATTTATTTTTGGTCAGTGAGTAATCAAATAAAGTGAATTCAAAGGTTAACAAGAAGTGATCGGACAAGACAGGGTTTTTTTTTCCAACAATGTAAATTCACTCCACCTACAACAAATACAAGTTTTTGTTCTAACAGAGAATGGCCTTTCCTGGCACCACTAGCACAAATAAACCTAACCAGAAAAACAGATGTCAAACAGAGCATTTGTGCAAGGCTTAAGAAGTAAAGAGTTCCACCAAGCCGATAGCATTGCGTGGCCAGTGGAGCATGGCCCCACATGGAGCGGAAATTAATATCTCAGTTCAGAGTGGGACAACTTCTGCATCCCGGCAGTGGATTATGATTACAGCTGGAACAAAGTCTGCACTCAGTAGGATCCAAAGTGGCTGACAGTCAGAAGAAGTGGGCACCAGAGTGAGGGGATTGGGAAGAGAGATGAGGAGTTTACAGTGCAGCCTGGCTGGGTATAATGGCGCGGCACTAATGGCAGATTTCTATTAGCCAGCAGAGACTTGAATCAGAGCCTGTGATGTACGAACCACAAGCCATGTTTTCATGTAATGTTTTTAATCATGCTGCTTTTCTTTTTCTGCAACATTTAAAACAGATTTTGCCCTTTTATCTGGGTTGGCCGTTAACATCTGTGACTGTGCACATTTTTGCTGTTCCTTCCATAGAGACTTCCTCGCAGTGTTGAGTTTGCATTAGCAGTTCATTATCAGTCAATGCGACAGAGGCAAGTTCACTTGAGAAAAGGAATCCCAGATTTTAGTAAAACGCAAGCGATGGATGATGGAATGAGATTTAACACAGACTCTTAAGCTGTATCGATTCTGTCATGCAAATGAAGGCTAAACATGGTGAGACATGTTTAGCCAATCTCTTTACTGCGACGTTGAAAAGGCTTTGCTGGTCAGCACATATGCCTACTGCTGTCATACTATGGGAATACAAATGAGCATGAGCCCAGCAAAGCATGTGCAAGCTACAGCATGCATTGCCTTTGACATTGGAGAAAGGACATATAAATTGTGATAAAGTGACACAGGGTAGACCTGCAACAGGATGAGATAAAACACTTCTGTCTGGGAGCTTGAACAGGTCGGTACAAATGAACAGTGAGGGTTAAGACCTCAAATCAGTGGGAAAATGGCCATATTCCTCCATGTGTCGTCTGAATCAAACCAGTTGTGTGACTGATCACCTGAGGAGTGACATTTCAGGTAATAATGCACCCCACTATTGGGCCTGGGGTGCCTGTATTATTCATGTAACAGCATGTTCCACTTGTTTACACAGCAGTAATTGTTTTATGATAACCCTGCTGACTGCTCATTTGATTGATTTTCTTGTGCATCCCACTGGTGACGGGATTACACAATTTTGTTGTGCAGAAATTTTAAGAGGGAATATTTTCCCCTGAAAAGCTTAGTAATTTAACACAGATAGGGAGACCTGTCCTTAATCTGTCTAATTACAGTCGGCACTGAAACTGCTAAGCAACACCAGGAGTGCTACCAGTAGCTACCAGCAGCTGCCACCACAGCGGTCACAAAAAAAAACCCTTTAAAACTCACGGTGACATTATCTACTTGGACGAACTGTCATTTATCAAGAGTAAATCCATCAATCAACTGAGAACAAACTGGTTGACGCTGAGTCACCGTTCCATCCAATTTTTCTCTCAAAGGAACAATGGCTTCAAGCCAGAAAGCAATAAACCGTGAACAGAGAATCACTCTGTACAGTAGCTCAGAGTCCTGCTCATTTTTATGTTTCCTATCCTATAAAGTGTACTGCTAACAAGACATTTAAAAATGAGCCCAAGAGCAACAGCGGCTATTTAAACTTTCACACTGTCAAGTTTTTTTTAAATTTTTTATTTATTTATTTTTTTAGTTGAACCACCATGTCTGAGTTTCCAGGCACTATGTAAAATCTTATCCCGCTTCTCCTTCAAGCTGCCATGAAACTTATATCTTACTAATGAACCATTTAATTAATATACTGTACAGTAGATACTTCATCCAGTCAGATGTCTCTGAGCCAATACATGAGCTTTACTAATTAGTGATGGGCTGAGTAGCAGCCTCATTATTTCAAACAGCTAAATATTGTGAGTTATTCTGCACCACAATGCAAGATGTAGACGTATCCTCACCACCCTTTACCTTTTGTCCCATTAACCTTTTCCAATTGTGGCTTAAATCGGTCTTAAAATCGGTATGAAACATTTAAAAGCATTAATATTTAGATGAAAGAGTGAATTTAAAACAGACTATTTCATATTTTAAAAAAAATGGAGGTCTCTTATCAGATATCTATTAAACTTTATTTTGTCCTTGAGTTTTACTGCTTCACTGCAATGTAAGACACCCAAGTGTAAGAGCATGAGATGGACTGTTTTATTCTTCAGTGGGAAGCTCATGTCATGACCATCGATCAAATGCTCAATATATGCCACTTTTTATCAGCGCAGCAACGAAGATGGTTTGTGCAGGAACATGTCAGCTGTTCTCGATGATTTTACTGTCCGCGCTAGCTGCAAGGTCTCAGGGATGGCAATGTCAATCTGCCAGCTGATTTACTGATTCAATCCAGACTGGAATGTCTCAACCATTGTTGGACTCTCTGGATGAGACCTTCTACACGTACTCCAAAATCCATAAGGCCAAATGACTTTGAACATCATTTGAAATTTCCTCTTAAGCACCAGAAAGTCAAGAGAGTACGACCTTGCTTGGGCTCCTAACAAGGAATCCTGCTGTGAGTTGCCATTTATTTTCAGATTCATCAACCCCTTCAGATTTTTTTCATGTTTGCCATTTATTGCAGCTTAGTTGCGAATGAGGCAACTGAATGTTGCAAAACGGAATCACTAAATATGAACTGCCTTATTTTCATGATGTTGATATGTTGTCATGGTTCTGTTTTAAATAAAATATTAGTTTGCAATATCTGTAAATTATTGCATTATGTTTATGTTTAAATTTCCACAGTGGCCCAACATTTTTAGACTCAGAGTGAATGGTAAAGGACTGTAATGCTTGCAGCTCTCCAAGCAGGAAAAGCTCAGAGTTGAGCGTTTACCTCTGAACTAGTGTTTTCTTATTTTTCTTAGTGCAGACATATCCAAAATCGATTATTGTAAATGGTAAATTCAAGATTCTGAATGATTAATGTTGGATCCAATACTGAGAAAACTGATAACACAGGGCTGTTTTCATTATATCACTACAGCTTTGATGAAATCAGTATTAAATTAATCAAATTACTTGATCATTTATCACACTGCTTTTCAATTTAAATCCATTTTCACTGCTCCATTTTTTTTTCATCATGCATATTCAATGTTCTCTAGTTTATTTCTGTCACCTTCTCTTCTCATATCTGCTTTTAATAGACGACTTTACTGACATTGTACATTTGAAGGATGAACATGTTTTCACCTAAATCTAGAAAAAACTAATCAGATGTGGGAGCATAAACTTGCTCTATATCTATTGATTATATTATCTTAAATTATTTATATTTCACTCTAATCTAGTCTAACTCTAGTGAAGTAACTAAGTAGATAAATAAAACTGAAGTTAGACGTGTTTGATAGCTTTAGATCCCATATTGACAAGACACCTCAATGTAAATGCTAACTATCAAAAGAAAAAAAAACCCCAACAAAATCAAGCACGCCACTGGTAATTTATGTTTAGTTCTGTACATTTGTTTTCCCTCCGAGTCAGGTGGACCTTACGGCGTGAGACTGCAGCTCTCAAGTGGTTTGATCAGTAGCCATTGATCATACTAACAAGCAAAGTATTTATAGGCAGGTTTGGAGCTCAGTATAAGTAGAAGCTATAGTCATTACTAACATGAATGACAGCTATATAGCCTAACTGTAATTGGAATGCAAGGTTTCACTCTGTGGTAATAGCCATACAAAGCACAGCTGAATTCAACACACACGGTAGACTGGCCCAACAGAATAATTTAAGCCATAAATCAAACAGCCACGCTGTGGCTCACCTTGAAGCTCAATCGGCTTATCTTTGCCACTTAGTCGAAAATTGTGTTAAATATGGCGTCTTGTTTTTGCATCCTATCTAAACAAGGATATGCTGCAAAGGTTCAAGGATGCATCATATAACAATAAAACATACCCAGTGTAACCTTTTGTGATTAATGAAGGCAGTTTTCAAAAGCAACAAGCTTCTTTTCTTTTCTGGAAATAATTGGATCTGATCTGTTGCTACAGTGATGCTCAAGCTAGAATTTGCAAGTATTCCTGACATTTTTGAGAAAATACATTGTGTTTCAAAGGATTCTCAGTATTTTATTTCATCTATTAATTAATTTATATATTATTTATATCTAGATCAGTCCTACCAAACCTGTTACAGGTGCAGAAATTGTGTATTAAATGTAAACAAAACAAACCAGCCATGATGGGATTTTCTAGATTTCTGCTTCATTTTTTTATTTTTATTTTTTTAATTTATTTTTTTTATTTTTTATTTCTAAATGCCATAAATCCTTGCAGTAAAGATTAATAAAAACATTCACGAATCCAGCTATTTTATATTGAAACTTGAACAGCATCTGATATATTTAAGGAGTTGATATGTGTTATTTTAAACCACTCTGAACTGAACAAGCAGTGTCATGTGAACGTAGATTAACGACACATTTTTCATTTAGCCAGATAGGTGGGCTCGGGCTCTGGGAGGATAGGGCCAGACATTTTCTTTATGACGCAGACAAGTATTACTCATGGTGTTGCTCCCCTGAGTATATCAGATTGCCAAGAAATATATAATCTTATGGCAAGAGCAGATCCACTGCATTAAAAAAAAAAAAGTGGCTCTGCAAATGTGGATCCCACAAATTTAGACACCTACTAGTTTTGCTGCCTTCCTATCACGCTAAACTGACAGCAGGTACGTATAAATCTGATCCACAAGTGTTTCTAGTGCACAAACACATGTACACAAATATGTCCGCAGCTTTTCCGAGAACATCCATCATTGTAAGTGATCTTCCATCGGCCTGGATAATAATCAGCTTTTCCTCTGGTGGGATGAGGTAGGTGCAATTCCAAACAAAGCAGTGATCTGCTCTGGGTATCTGTGGATGAAAAATTTACCAAGCTTATTTTATGTGTATGCATGCATGTGTGTGTGTGTGTGTGTGTGTGTGTGGCCAGTAGGATCCCACTTAGTGTGAATGATGGCAGCTGTGAGGATGCCTCTAGCAAATGTGACTTCGACTATGGCTGCTTGGTCTCATGTACTGTACAGTGCCAGCTGCTCAGGCTGCGTAGCACTCCAGTGAGCATGACTGATCGTGGCTGAGGTAAGCATCGTCTCTGGTAAGACTGATGCTGAAGGCAGCAAGAGTGAATATAACTCTGGCTACACTTACAGCAGTTCACCAACCACGTCAGCCGATGCATCTGGCTACTAAAACTCTCCTCACTTTACCCCAACAGACGAAAGCATGACTGAATATCTGCAACAAGAATACATCTGGAGGCTTTGTGTGTGGGGATCTGCTGCACAGACTGACTCTGGTGATCAAGGAGGCTTTGACTGCTGGTGCAGCAAGTTATCACTCTGGTGGAGGTTGCTAGTAGGACAGAGACAACGATCAACACAACTACAACGGGTGTGACTGGCAGTAGCTGGTGTCAGCAAGTCTCAACTGAGCACGGTTCATGCTATTTTGTTTTAAGCACATGTGGAAGTGCAAGGGGAACTGATGAACTTTCGTACTCCTGCAGTCTGGACACATTGTTGAATAAGTTTCTGCTTGCAAATACGACCTGTATACACGCTAAGTTTGCTGTGATGCAATAAGAAGTAAGTTTTTAACTTTTTTTTGTTTTGGTTTTCCTTTGAGATATTTTATGATCTGTGTGTACATCCGCTTCAGGATGTTATTAAACAGAAGTGTAGGAGCCTGGGTGGGATTATACATCAAAAGAGCACAATGCAGAGCTAATTCAAAATGCTAACAAAATTAGACCACATCTGCAGAAACCTAAATCATTCACGTCTGACATCATGTCAACACCTTATCTTCAGTTTTTACAAGTAACAGAAGAGTTGGAAAAGGATAAATGTACTTTTGAATGAATTGCTGTATTTGTGACACACAAAAGGCTCAGTAGATATTTATCTGGCCATCTACTGCAAGTACAGCCATGTCAAAGTTGCAAGAATTTTCCATGTGCGACCTTGTTACGAAGTCCTGCTTGGTTCTGCAGCGTGACAAGATTTTTACTTTGCCTTAACCCTGGTGTAGACAAGTTACTTTCATCTTAAGGATACAATATGCTAAAGGTGGTTCCTAGTGATGCACCGGATTGTTGAAGAGAACTGACAGTTTTTATTCATATCTCTCCATCGTGTCTGCACTAAGACGATAACTGCTCCAGAATAACAAGCATTTTCGATTTTCAGTCCCAGCACAGGGTGTATCTGTGCGTTTCACACATCATGTCTTTGAATCGTTCACAAATAGCGATTAATGACTGCTGTCTGACCTGCTGATTTACCTCACATCTGGGCCATTTGTTTGTGATATTCAACATTTGTCTGCAAGATAAATATCAAGGCAACGCCTTTGTAGTGTTAACCCATCTAAAAATACTGCATGCTTAAAAATGTTTTGCACAACACCACTTTTGAAAACTCCACATTTCCCCCCTGTTGTTCCTTCTGCTGTTTGGGACTTTGTTTTATGATAAGCTGTTATGATAATTACTGTATCATTACAGTGGGATGGCTTATAAGAGCCAGTCAATCAACTGTGTGACGAATGAGGCTTTCAATGAATATTAAATCATATTTAAAATTGATATTTCATTAAATCCTGTAAATTAGCAGTGTTTTCTAGTCTCGTGTCAAAGTGCTTTAACTCAACATGTCACATTCACACTCACAAAGCATTTCTATGGTGCTAAGTCATTTTTTAAACTATCACACAGCATTGATTCCCTGATGGAAACATTTGAGGGAATATGGGGTTCAGTCTTGACCAGGAACATTTCAGCATGTGACAGCTCCTCTGCCAATACTACTTTAGTCACCCTAAAGTTATATCCAACAGGGCATCTTCCTGTTTCCAAAGCCTTTTTTAAATTTATTGTTTTCCCATACAGTGAAAATAAAAGTACATGAGAAACTGATGATACATCCAAAGAAATCCCATTCTAATCAAATCTTTAATGTTTGAGTTGCGGCTGACTGTCCTGACTTTTATGGAAATCAATGAGACCCGCAGCTTTTTTCCTCCTTTCCCTTGGGTTTTTCTGTTTCTCAAAGTCAAGGATGCTTTAACTTCTCTTGACATGAGTCATATAGAGTAAACATCAGAGTGTATTCTTAGTATATAGCGGCCAATGCTCATAACGAAACTGCACACTCACTTCGTGCTGATTCCAAAGAATATAATGTTCTCATTCTAAGTTATTAATTCAAAGTTGTGAATAGAACAAAACCAATTTTTTTCCCCCACTGAGGTGGAAAAAAATGTCTTGACCATGACCAATGTCTGTCATGAACACAGGATACACACCTCTAAAATGCAGTATTACATAGGTGCATTAAAGCAAAACACAAATGAGATAAAAAATACATTCAAAATACTATAAAAGATAAAACACTAAAAGTTAAAACCTAAAAGTAAAGCAGTTAAAATAATCTTCTGAGGATTGGTCAAAAATACAAATGGTATTTGAGATTAAAAATTTTTAAATCATCTTTGTGAGCCTAAACTGACATGAGGCGATGTGTCTATGCGATGATTCTCATCGCCTTTCTCTTTGTCCTGTATGTATAAATATTCACAAGAAGCAGCTTTTCCTGCCATTGCCACTATTTTTGCACTTGAGCTTCAGTGACCATTCAAAGCAGAGGGATCAGAAGTTAAAATGCTAAAAAAAACAAACACAAGTTCTAAAGTCTGTGGCCTGACACAAAGACAGATTAGCCGCCTAACAAAACTGAGTAGCTACGAATGTTTCTTAAAAATATGCTCTGTGTTTTTCAGACAATCTCAGCTGGTAGTCAAGAACTGTAGTGGAATATTTAAATGTTTCCACAGTTTCTGAACGTTGGCCTTCGAGTGAAACTGGTTCCACTGTCATATCCAGCTGAGTGCTGAAAGCTAAAATAAATGGATACACTGATTTCTATCTGGCTTGCTGAGACAATGCTTTAAGGGCCTTAATGTAGGCAACACAGGAGGTCTCCCCAGAAGTGGAAAACTAAAGCCATGTCATCTGCATATTTAATCTTTTTAATTTACTTTTATTAGGAGCAAATTTAACTAAGAGAATGAGGGCAGTAATTTTTTTTCTACAAACTCCCAGAAAGCCTCAGATCAGCTAAAACACTCAGTTTATTTAAATTGAGGTTAAAGACCCACCTGTTCTCAGCTGCATTTTAGTAGTTTTTATTCAAAGCTATTTTGAAATTTTTTAAAGTCAAAATCTACTTTCTGCTGTTTCTTTATTTAATATTATTTATTTTTCCTTGCTTTCATGTTTTAATTTTAAAATATGCTTATTATTGAATGTTTTATTTTCTCTGTATATCACTTTGAATCAAACTGCTGTTGAATTGTTATAAATAAACTTGCCTTGCCTTACGAATGGACAATGAGAAAAAAAAAACAAAAAAAAAAAACAAACAAAAAAAACAAAAAACAAACTGACAATGAGGGAAAAAAACAAACAAAAAACAAAAGAAACAAATGGACACTGAGATAAAAAAAAACCAAAAACAATTTTCTGTGATATTTGTATGAATTAAAGAGAAAATGAGCATGAATTATTACTGTGTGAATTTTTTTTATACAACAAAAATTGCTTTGGAAAGGATTTAAATTAATCTTGTTCCTAGTTTGATGCCCAAAAGAAAGATTATATTTAAATATTACAAAATGTAATTGCAACATTGGTTGCTCCACTTTTATACATTCCCCGACAAATTCAGAACATGTGAACACATGAACAAATAGTGTACTTGAGTACTTAAAACTAGTTAAAACGGGGAAGAACAATGCCAGAACGATAAAGACGTTGTGAGGCAACAGTCTGAGGTCTTTTGATCTTTTCCCAAAGGCTTTGCAGTTTACCTTTGAGTCTTTCATGCTCTACCCACCTGTACTATTTAGCAGTTACAACTTACTGCAAATGTCTTTTATTGTCAGATCATAGTGCTTTTATCTTTTCTTTTCATTTTTTGGGGGTTGACAGCTTTTGGGTGACAGCCTAGAGGAACCTCCCATCAAACTTCCTAAGTCTCTATTTGGATGTTGCTTTTCTATCTTTATCTTCATAAGAGTGTTGTTTTGTGATGGATCATGCTAAAACATGATTCGTAAGAAGTGATTATAGCGGCAACATTTTTTTAGCATCCTTGCTGCTGTCACCAGACTTTGATATGTTGTGCAAGTTTTTAACATAACCCTCATCTTTACAGCTTACAATTATTGGGGCAGTTAGTGATGCAACAAGTCTATATCCGCTTATGGAAAGTTATCTTTTTGTCACCAGCATCTATTCTAATAAAATCACATAAACACACATTAGGAAAGATTAAAACAGACTGATGAGAGCAGGAGGAAATAAATTATTCAGCTGCCAGAAAATAGCAGTGATTAATCTTGTCATTTAAAAAAAAAAAAAAAAGTTTATTTTTGCTAATATACTACAACTACTGTATCTGAATTGATGTACTGCTTAGGAAAAAAACTATTCATTTTCATGCACTTCCTTTGATTAGCCTTCTGGGTCAACGAGACACTCAACAATAGCTTCCACAGAGTTTTTATTCACTGAAGCTGTCCTGCTTTTTTCTTCCCTCCCTCATTTATAATTGAAAGCTGGCAAACTTAGTTCTGGAAAACTCTGACCAGGATTGAACACTTAACTTACCCCCCCCCCCCCCCCCCCCCCCCCTTCAAGTACAGTCTCTTTGTGTGCGTGTGTGTGTGTGTGTGTGTATAAGTCTGTGTGTATGAGTGCATCCGCCTTGAGAGTAAAATTTAAGTCAAAGATACTGAAAAATGGAACAGCATATAAAAGAAGGAACCGGCAATATTAGGACAGGAAACTTATTTGAATTTCCATTTTATGGTAATTAAGAATTCGCTTCCTCTTCCTCTTAGTTCTGAATTTATATATAATGTTACAAACAGAAAGTACATTACAAACTGATTAAATCTCTCAACATAACAGAAATGTAGAAATGAACTGAGCGAAGCAGCAAGTGATCTATGTTCCTGCAGTAATGATAAAACAGTATTCACACTGAAGTGTTTTATGTTTTATGACCAATTAGAAACAACCAGAGAAGGTAAAATGACTGTCAGTATAGAACTACAATGGTGCCAATGAGTGGTTTAATATATTCAAATATATTGTCTGAGAAGGGCTGCAACACTTACCTTATGACTATAAAAATGAGTTGCTGCATCCCGAGGCCACAGCTGGCCCCTGTGACAGCTACTGATTAAGAAAAATGTATATTCTTCAAACATCAGCGCACTGCAGCACCTGTCATAGCTGCAAAATCTTGATTTTATTCCACCACTAATATAGACGGATGTACTAAAATAAATCAAATACAGTAAAGAAGCTAAAGAATTGAAAGTCTGCAGGACACCACATGTCAGCAGGAGCTCTAAGGGCTGATATCGATACCAGTCAACAAAGGCCCAGACCCTTTTTTTCCGCTACATATAGAAAGGACAATTCTTTTTCTTCTCCTTTCCTTGTAAAGCACCAATAAATTATTATGTATTTTCGTTTAAATTGTGTGTAAAATTGTTGCCTATTGGACTTCAACTGATTGACGAAATTAATTCTGTTTTAAGGACCTTTAATATTAAAATGTGTGCATTCAGACTAAAATATTAGTCATTGCGTTTTTACATTTTTCAATACTACCACTCATTGTTAGAAACTCACATAGTCACAATTTTTCTAAGTGATGCATCAGTCTGCAGGTTTTGCTTCATGCTATCCTCATACAACTTCAAACTCAACCTTTTATACTGTGTTCTTGACTAACAAATGTAAAGCTGAATTATACCTGAGTCTTCCCATTTCCACCAGTGCCACGTCTTTTTTATGATCACCAAAATAATGGTCTACCTGTAAAGATTCCTCTATCTGTAACAACAAGGATTGTTTCATCATCACTCCTCACGGCTGTGAAGGGGAAATAATGTGAATCGAGTGATAGAACCACTGTGGAACAAAAATGCACATTGTTCACATCAGAGAATAACAGCTTCATAACTAACTTGCACATGTTCTGAAATGCTTGCATATGTGAATTTTCTGTCCATCTGGAGTCCTGTCATCAAAATGATGACAAATAACCAACTTGTCAACCCTTTCAAGTAGAGACAGGATGACCAGGAGGCCAGGATACGTATCTTTCCTGTCTGCTGACTGTAGACAGGGTTAAGAAAAATATCTTCAACTTATGAACAAAATAGGAAAAAGCATCCATTAACCCCCTCCGAACCCAAATAGCATTCACCTTGCAGATGACACATCCCCCTGCACTTCCACACCGAGTGGGAAATAAAGGAATGGACTGCGAACAACTAAGTCTGCCTATACCTAAAATGTTCACATAGGGTCTCGTTCTTAAAGGTCAAAGCTCCCGGTGCAGCCCCAAACATGCTAGAAAAGGAAGTGTTAGTGCTTCACTTACCTTGACTCACCAGTTTCCTACATGCAGGGTGTTTATTTAGTTGCTTATATAAAAGTAGAAATAAGCATCGAACAGTCAGCTTTCCTACAGAGCTGATAAATTTCACACTACCTGCAGCCAAAACTTGTGGCAATAAATGAAACACCGACTTGCAAAAGTGCAAATCCTTCAGAGACATGAGCAGGTGGGCTGACAACACCCTTGGCAAAACCTATACCCATTACTTCAAGACATATGCTTACCTGGAACCCACAGGGTGAAAAGGAAAGTAAAAAGAAGAAGAAAAGAAAAAGACCTGGTATTGCCACCTGGAAGCAGATTTCATGAATGGGGGCTCACTTGGGAACAACTGTAACAAATGGTTCAGGATCAAGGAGCCTGGAGAGATACCCAGTTACCTTTGCCCCCATAAAAGCCACAGTTGGGAATAACCATATATCACAATACAGTGGTGTGAACAGCTGTAATTAACTTGCAGCATGTTAGTAAGTTTTCATCATGTAGTTTGATGATGAAAAAATATGGAGGCATAAAAGTGTGGACAACTTTGTCCAGAGGCCGTTAATACCAGACAACAGGGCTGCAGTATAATTTAACAAAAGACAGGTCTTGATGGATGTCTCCACTCAGCAGAGGTAAGTTCTAACCAAAGAAGAAAAACATGAATTTATGACCATTTGTTATAAGCTGACCCACAGCAGTGGAAACATGTCACATGAAGCGGCTTAGGCAAAAAAGGTTTTGACTGGCGAGTATATTAAGCCAATTTGCCTTTTTGACAGAGTCACTTAATTGAAATTTATGGCAGTTTACGCATGTGTAATTGTTAACTTTGACATTATCAATTACTTAAACAGAAAATGTGTGATATCTTTGCAGTAAAACCCTGCCCTTCAGTAGCATGCATGTAACAGAACTGGAAGTGAACACATTCTCTAAGGGTGACCTGTGACAAGTTTTACAAGGGGACAAAATCATTGCTGCAAGTCATCCTGTCCTCCAAAGCACCGTGCTCGCATTCTTGGCATGAAGTCAAGCTTGCTCAAGGTGGGCTTCAGAGTCGGATGAAGTTGTCACCTCGGCTTTTAATGATGTTCACGTCTACATGAACAGCACGAGGACGGCACCACTGCTGAATGTTGAATGAAGAAAATATTACATAGTTTAATTCAAAGACACTTCCCGTCTAATCACTGTGTAACAGATAGAGGGAAAAAACTAAGTGACAGCAATGATTATGTTTTACTCAATATTAAGTGCTTGGCCAAGACTGAAGGATTAAATCAGGATTGAATCAGTATTCATGTGCCACTTTGCCTTTTGTAAGAACCTTATAAAGATGTTTTAGTGCATTGCAATCTGCAGTGCATATTTTTAGTATATAACTTTTTAAATTCTGCACAGTCATCCCAATAAAAGCTCCACTAGCAGGCTGGTTCCATGTCTAAGAAAAAAATGATCTTTTATGGAGCTACATTAAATCGTGTTTTACAATGTATTGTCTTGTCCAAATACCAAACTTAATGAAAAAAAAAAAAAAAGCGTGTTTGCTCTTTGTAGCCTGATAAGCTCCTATTGACTGCTTTAATGCTAGACCACTTGTTGTATCCAAGATGCCACAGTCCTTTCAAATAAAGTAGTGGTTCAGTTCACATTCACTGCAATTAACCTAGATAAGACCTTGTACTGAATAAGACACTGGAAGAAAGCAGCATTTCTGTGTTCCATGTCTGGAGTAAGCAATAATCAAATTAAGCAATGTGCAGTATGCTGATCTTAGTTGTTTAATGTTGACAGGTGCATGTCTTAATTGCAATGTTGCATCATAGTTTCCATGGCATCTGTTGACACACTCTGCTGCATTACAATGCTTGTCTCTCTATCTGGGATGACAGTTGCCAGGTCCTCTTAATATATGCAATGCTGGGCTTCTTTATTAAGACCCCCAGTCTCTTGTTTTGGAGAATTTTTATTTCTATTCTAAATTTAGAGGCACTTTGGTCAACTTATTTTACAATTAATGTGCTATATAAATAGAACTGTCAAGACTAATTTCTTTCACAAGATCTAGCAACACCGGTTTCCTTATAAGCATGGCATAGAACAGGTAATAAGAGGAAAAAACTTTTTTGGGGCAAGGTAGAAACCCAAACAATGTTCCAAGTTTGAGGGTTTGCATGTAATGAAGAAGACTTTGCAACATATGCATATGGATATGGATGTATTCCCCAAGATGCAACTCAGGTGAACCCTATTATTGGAATACTGTTTAATCAGAAAATGGTGAAGAGTTAGTATTTTGCTGAGGTCAAAAAGTGAAAATCTCCTTTCTTGTCAATTATGGCTGCAACTACCAATTTTTTAATAGTCGACTAATCTGTAAAAAATCTTTTTGATTAGTCGATTGGTGACTATTTAACAATTATTTCTGTCATGCCCACCATCTGTGCTTTCAGCTCTTTTTACATGTTTTACCCCACTCTCTTCATTTGCATCATATGAATGTCAACCTGATTCCCAGTCGGTCACAACATAATGTTCTTTAGTGAGTTAAAAGAATGACTCCTGAACCAGTTGAATATTAAATTTAAGCTTAACAGCTTGCTACTAATTTATTGTGAAACATTCAAACTTAGCTATAGTATCATATCCAGGCTATACAGAATTTGCCAATTATACCATTTTAATTTTCGTAGAATTGCATTAAAATGATTATTTACATCTTGAAAATGCCTGTTTGGTAAGGGCCAGCATCCTTTAAAAAAAAAAATCTTGAATCCAATCGGTGATCCGGATCACCACCAAAATAATTTCTTCCTTTTCACAGTTCCAACAACTCCTGAAAATTTCATGAAAATCTATCCATAACTTTTTGAGTTATCTTGAACACAAACAGATAAACGCAGGTAAAACCATAACCTCCTTGGCAGAGGAAACAACAGCACATCATTACTCGCTAATGCTAACTTTGCCATCCGGAATGCTGGAAACCATGACTCCGGGGTGCTTTCGTTTCAGATGCTCATGCATGACTGTTGTGCTGCCATGGCACGCCAACTCTGCGTGGCAGACTGCACATTTCAAGTGTTTTCACATTTTTTTTAGCGTGAAATATCCTCAAACTTTGGGAAATAGGTTGTGCCTAACCTCCGGCAGTTAAAAGTGAAGCCTATGCGGAAGTGCATAAAACTGCAGTTCCCCCTTCATCCACTAGGGGCTGGCTGCAAAACAGAGCAAATGCCCATAGACTCCCATGTTAAAAAGACCAACTTCACAGTAGAAATAAACAGCCTGTTTACAGCCTGGTTCAAAAATCCATTTTCGGTTTATAGGTCAAGTTTTCTTCATGACAACTGTGGGTGGAGTGAACATATTTCTAACTCGTCCGTTTAAAAGTAATTTAATCTCGAAGTTTGGTATATTTAGGGGCGTGTCCTTTTGTCTGACAGGTACCAATCTCCGGCTTCAAGTCAGAAGAACGTAGAACAACCGCGGTTTTTAGCCGGTTAGCAACGTGACTTAGCTTTAGCTCGCTTACCTCCGTTAGCTGGTTAGCTCCTGTTATCCCCGGGTTAGCTCTCAGCTACAGAAAGCTTGGAGTTCGCTCGATGTCAATCATCCACCATGACGCTCACAGCCCCCCTCTCGGCTCCACCTCTTTGCCCATATTTGTATTTTCCGGGCGAGACGACAAGCATTAAGCTGCTAAGATGGCAACGGTAAGAACCGCCCACCGAGCTTCAATTCAGCTCTTCACAAACCTATGGGTGACGTCACGGAGACTCTGACCATCTCTTTATATACAGTCTATGGTTGGGCCACTGTCAGTTTCTTCTTTGTTGATTAAACAATGATGCTGCACATAATGACAATACTGCCCTCAGCACTTCCTGTGGTGCTTTGCGTCATTTGCTTGGTGTTTAGAGTTCTTATACTGTCTGAAAAGTCGTGGTTGGTAAATGACGTTAAGTTGCCTGGCACAGCGTTTTATTAGCAAAGCCGTTACAGGCGTTTATAATGCTACGCGTCGACAATAAAATTTTGCGTTGATGAATTTTCATGGTCGACGCTGTCAACTTTGTCGACTAATCGTTGCAGCCTTATTGTCAATGAATGCTGCCTTTTCACATTGATTTTTTTGTGCTAATTATGTTTTCTAAGTTTAAAACATCTGAAATCACTGACCTGTTTCTGGACACAAGATTCCTTCCAGCTCTGCGTGCAGCCTTGGATCCTTAAAAAAGCTCCCAGCATATGCAGACCCTATTCCAGAGCATTTATAAAACATCTTTTATTGGGTCTAACCTTGACTAACGGAAGCAAATGCTGAAAAAAATCCTGAAAAATACAGTTTTGAGGGGAGCAAATTTACCATTTATGCAAGCTGTGAAATCTCCTTGTGCATTAAAAAGATTTATTTTAATGGCTGCAACAACATGACACCTACACTGTCTAAACATGGTAGTGTAACACTGAGGGAAAATAATCTCTGTGAAATTAATTTCTCTGTGTTTTATGCATACCTGAGTACCAGCCTGAATGTGCTTGCAGCCATTTCATAGATATTTAAGAAAAAAAAAAGGCATGATCACTGTGATATAAAGGGGGAGATGAGAGATGGTCACTAGTGGACACCAATTAATAAGCATTTTTCTTGCATATTTATAAGGATGCTGTATTTGTAAATGAACCACTTTGGTTGATGTTAGTGAGTCTTCCAATTCATTACTACCCACTGAAGAATAAATAAATATATGATAAAAACTGAACATTGATTAATATATTGGAATCACGCAAGTTTGCCCTTGTGATAAATAGGAAAAGAAAATTATACAGCTATATTTAACAAAATATGTACATAACACAATAATGATTATTTATACGCTTTATAAATATTGTATAGAATACATTAAGAAATCATAAATCAAATATATTCAAAATATCACTAACAAACAAAAGAGTATAATTGCATCTGTCTTTAGAGGTAAAATACTGTATTTCAACATCTGGGCATTGTTTTGTTTTGTTTTGTTTTTTTTAATGTTTGCATGAAAAGATTAATTTATTTGATGAGTTTATTTGAATTTCAATAAATATGTAGTATATAGCCCATCAATGTCAAACTCTCATCTTTGACGTCCACGGTCCTGCAGGTAGTATAAGTTCTCTACTTCAACACGCCTGGCTAAAAATGAATGGGTCATTGTGCAGAACTTGACAACAAACTATTGGATCCATTTCCTATGACCACATTTAAGATCCCTGCTGAAGGCTATGTGATAAAAAGTCTGGCTGAAATAAATGATGACACATAAATGATTCATAGAGCTGTAAGTTACTGCAAGGTTACTGGTAAAACAAATCCTAACAAATATATCACTTATTTGGATATTTTGATCTGCAGCTATGTATTTCCATAACTTTACATTGAGCAGGGTGTTTCCGTATTTGCTGGAGAACAGTAGAGAAAACATAAATGAAATACCACCACTGAGTACAAACATCCATATCCAGGCCTACAGAATCCCTGTTCATGGCTGGAAATGAACTGTGCTCTGGATGGAGACAGTGCATGCTGAGCAGCATTTGGAAAACTTCTGTTACTGTGTTCTCATCTGAAAGTTGCAGACCATTCTTAACACAGTAGGGGGTTGCTACTGACACAGAAGGACAACAACTGAAAGTTTTCAATCCCAATGCAGCTGAACACATGCCTGCTTTCATCCAGAGTGCAGTTTGTGTCTAATCTTAAACTGGGATTTCACCCAACTGGATTTGGACCATACTCATGTTTTCACCCAGTGCACATTGTGCACCTTTTTGGTCATAGTTTCCAGTAAAAAACAAAACAAAACAAAAAGGAGCAAAAGATTTAATGCAAGCGATCATAGTTTTGCTAGAGATAAGAAAATGTAAAAAGCTTTGTTGCCAAAGACAGCTTGCTTAGCCACAGCTACGCTTCCGATGTTATCAAACTGATCCATTAGATACATCAAGTCGACTTAAAGAGTTCACATATGCTGCTTGACAGAAAGGAAAACTACAACCGGTTGCAGTGCCAACAGTTTTCTTTCACACCCAGCCTAAATGTCCACAGACAGAAAGAGAGGTTCAATCAGAGCTACTTTATCGTCATTGGTTGACAAAGGTAGTCTAGACAACAACTCATGTGAGACACAGCATTGAAATTCTTATGTTCTGATAAATGTTGTGAAATTGTTACAGTAGATTGCTTTGTATTCTCAACCACTGTAAAGTGGGGATTAAAATATTAACAAAGAAGCTCTATAACACTCTTTTAATTGTAAGTCAGCTGCTGCACAAATTTCCTCTCTGCCACATCTTCTTAATTTTTCTGGTGTGTGTATGTTGTCTCTGTAGGGGTCCAGACAGCCATTACATCCAATAAAGATTGCATCTTGGAATCTACTGTGACATAAAAAGGATGCCAGCATGTGTAAGGATTCTTTCTAAAAAAAAGAAAAAAAAAAAAAAAGCTTTCATAAGTCTGTAAAATGTGACATCTGTACAGCCAATGCCAACATTAGTCTTAAGCCAACAGCAATCCTAATGGTGCAAACATTATTATGCTGCTTTCAACACTATTTAACAATTCATAAGGCCCATATGACATCTGCAGGCCGACGCAAAGCTTTTGAGGCAAAGAAAGGTTAGATATGGATATGTCTTTAGGACATTTGCACATATAGATTTTGTGGCAGATAACACAAAGCTGTCTAAATTAGTTCAAAGCACAAGCTCAAGGGGGTCCTGTAGATGAGAGGGTGCCCTGAAATTTCATCCTTGATCTTTCATGTTTGATTATTTTGCCTTTAATACTTTCTACTGTGTGGTCGGAGGAGATGTCCCCGCAGGACATATCGACATCGTAGACATGTTCCTTATGTCTACAGCAATTTATCTTACATCGCACAAGCACAACGGCACAGAATCAGGTTATTGTGTTTTGCTGGAACGGGCTGTCACAGACGAACGACAAAACAAAAAACCTACAATCAAACAAACAAAACTGTGCTTCCTTTGCATAAATAATAAATTCTTTGAGGGGGGGCAGTGACAAACTCAATTTGCCCAGATGCATTAACAAATGAAAGAAATGCTGATTGAAGTTCCTCTCCACTTACTGCAGCCCTGTTGGACCTTCGCCTAACCCCCACTTTCTTTGACCAAAAACATCAGGTTGCCAGGGCAACAGCTGTGTGGGTTGCTTTTGCCCGCGTCTTGCAAAAAGTACAAAAGCATCATGCTTATGAATGCCATCAAGGATGACCTATGACTGAGATGGCCTCAGGCACATCCAGCTGACTAATTTCTAATTGTGTTGGCTAATTTGAAGCAGACATGACAGGAAACAAGAATTTGTGTTAAAAGAATTTATACTGTTACATAAAGCACTAATGATCAGTTTCTGTGTGCCTGCATCATTACAAATAGCATTAATGTGTTTCTGTTCTCTGTGCATCTAACATGTGTGATTGCAATCTGTGTGATACATGTCAGTTTAAAAAAAAACAAACAAGAGAAGCGGTCACGTTCTTAGGGAATAACCTTCAAGCAACACTTGTCAGTATTTCTGGATCCCAAACTGAATCTGGTCACTTATTGTCTCTGCTTTATAGACTGGGTACCTTTTAGTCCTCTGCCAGCTTGAGTCATAAGTCCAGTATCTCACATTTTAATTCCTTTTCACTGCCAGAACATCAAATTAATGCACAACTGGGGGACTTTACACTGGACAAACAACCTTTTAAAAGCTTTCACAGCTTCAGATACATCATTTATTCTCAACACCATTTCACAGCTTAAAAGTCTGACATTCTAGGAGTGTCTCATGACCTGCAGACATTCTGTCTCTCCTGTATTGCTGGTCCAAAGAAAAAAAATGAGGCTCTAAGCTCCTGGAAGGGTTCGGACAGTTGAGGGATTTTGGCTGTCTTAAAGGTCACAGATAGTGTGTGAGAGAAACATGCAGAATATGATTTAGGAAAATAGCTAAAAATGGGCAAAGTGGAATTATATTTTCTACAATTCTTGTCGAATGGATGTCTGAAAGAATAATAAAACCAATACATTGATGGTTTAAAAAAAAAAAAAAAAAAGGTTTTCAAGTTGGTTTAATTTAGATCATGATCATGTGATTGCTATTTCTTACTTTCTTCTTTTTGTCGAACTACACAAGCTCTGAGACCAAACGTGTCGACGACGACTTCTAAAAATGGATAAAAGAAGAGGATGAGTGTCCATGAATTTTCTTCAAATGGGTGTGTGTGCTTAATCTAGCTAAATATTGCTCACATTTACATTTCTATCACAGTTTATTCTAAATAAGGCCATACCACCACAAAGCCCACAACAGAATAGAGAAAAATGACAATAATGAACTCTGATTATCTAACAAGAACAATCTGAAAGAAGCCATGCAGCTTCTGCCAAGCCTCCAACAATCTTTCATCACTTTGACACTCATACTTGTTGAAAATGTAAATGTTACCTTTAAATAACTGAGATGTGCATTGGCACAAGATTGTCTCTGTTTCAGCCAAAGCCCAGAAAAAGCAAGTCATTTGTTAGAATTTTTACGTAATAGCTCACAGGTTTAACAGGACGTGTGTGTAGGATTAAGATCGGGGATAATCACAGGAATGAGCCAAAATCTCAACTCATCTGAAGGTAACATTGCACCTTCATGAATGGAGCTTATACGATTATTCTAACTAAATGGTAAGACAATGAGACATCAACCATGATGGAGAAGAAGATGCAAGCAACATTCTTGGAAACAATGAATATGCTGAAAAATTCAAAGCAATGCAAAAGCCCATCAAAAAAAAAAAAAGTAATCTTCTTCAATTAATTCAGCAAATCATGCCTGCTTTTTGTTGGATGTGCAAAGCGAGTGCATCTGCATTTCTTCATCTGCATTAGCCCAACATGGCCTTCTCATTGTCCCGCTTTGTTTCGCTTCTCATCATCTGTCACTATGCAAAGCTAAGCTGTAAATTTCCCCTCAGAGCTTATTGTTAATGACTGATGTGATCGTGGTTGAGGCTCCAATATATGTAGGGGCTCTCGTTATTACATCTTGTCAGTTGTTATCATTATCATCATCAGACAGTTGCTTTATGCCTCAGTCCAAGGTCCAACTGACCAGCGTAGTGACTCTTTGTGCATATTGAGGTCTTGAAAACAAGCACATCTGTAGGGCAATGAATGCACTAGCTGTGTGTGTGTGTGTGTGTTTTTTTTGTTTTTTTTTTTGTTTTTTTTTTACTATAAACATGAACTACAAGTGGAATAAATAGTAAGCTGACTGCCCTTCAGTCATTCCCAAAGCATGCTGTAAGTATAAACACTAATTTATGGCTAAGGCATTTGACTTCTTAAAGAAAACAATTCTTTATAAAAAGAGCATCAAAATAGCAACAAAGATGGTGCACAATAGGAAACATTACCCTCATTTATTTAGTAATCACTTGAGACCCTTTGCATTTTACTGCATGTTGCCTTAGGGTGCCTCAAGGAACAATAATGAAATGCAAAACCCTGCAACAATCTGCCTCTGTCTTTCCCCCAAATGCTTTATTTGCCTGAATGTGCATGTAGAGTGTGAAAAACAACAATTAGTAACATTTTTTTTTTTTTTAATTATTTTTTTTAAAATCACTTCAGATGGAGCAGGTTCTCCACGTCATGAGAGCAGAGCATATCCATCTGCAGCTCCCGGATAAGATAACTCCCTTTCCTTCAACCAAATCTGCTCTGCCTGACACATCCCCTGCTGGACAATAAATCTGAATTTGCTTCCCTTTCACCACACAGCCATTTAATGTGAAAAAAAGGGGGCGATGTGTGTGGGGGAGTGTTTCTCTGCTCCGTATGTCTCAGCAGATGAAGAAACTGGCTGAGAAAAGTCATTTATTTGTGGTCACACTTGCGAGTCGGGGGACACATCGTATTATGAGGCTTTTATAATGCAGACTGAGAACTGCCTGTGAAGGGCTGCATATGGCTGAATGTTACATCACACTCAGAGGTGTAGTAAAAACAACGATGCATTTGCCGAAGGGGAACTTTTAGAATGTAATTTGGCAGCTTAGGCATGCAAAGGACGGGGCAGGGTGAAGTGGAATTATCTTTAGTGTTGATGACGTTTGACATTTGGATGATGTCCAGTTATTACAGCGTGGCCTCTGACACAGGCTGGTTGAAAGCAGGAAGAACATTAAATTAACATTTAAGTTACCTGCATGTCAAGGCATGCATAATACAGGCAAAAATCAAGTAACTACCCCACTGTCTCCTTTAGGCTTATGGACAAACTATCCACTATGAAACCCCAGGGTTGGCATATCGCCATCAGGTCCTCTTGCACACAGAAACCACTTGAAAGAGATGCAACATTGAGAAAGTCCAAGGACACTTACAAGGCAATGACGTGCCTGTTGCTCCCAACCCGTTATCATTTATATCCTTAAACTTCACTACAATTTGAACATGTAAAAAATGTCAATACCAATTCTGATAAAGTTGACGTGAAAGGCAGCATCTATTGCGGACATGACAACCATTTTGAGTCCATCCTCTAAACACGATTATGTCTGCTGTAAAGTCCAACATGTTACCATCTGGGTACTGACAGTTTGGGGCCAGCCTCAAATGATCGTTTCAAGTCGTAGATTTGAAGGTTTTATTCAGCTATGAAAGTTCTTTCCTGACATCCATGCATCTTCACCTTGCCACTTTAGAAGTCTAAAGTACTATTTTCATCGTATACTTGCCTGCATGGGGGAAAAGTGGCTACAAAATGGACAAAATTTGCCCCTAAAGTGCACAAAAAAACAGTTTTTAAAAGCATGCCAACTTGATTGGAATCTCCATGTGGGACTCTTTTTGGATTGAGACCATTTGTCGGACTGCTCGCTGACCCAATTTCACCAGATTTTTTTGAAGGGGGCTTTTTGGGAGGGGGGGTTTCGTCAGTCTGGGAGATGTAACAGGAGGATATGAATTATTAAAGTTACTAGGTTTGATGTTAGCAAAACATCATCTCAGCCTCACATTTTTCAGCATGTGTTCACTGATACTGTAGCTACAGCATGCGTAGGGGTCACCGAGGACCACAGGAGAAGAGGCGTGGGCTTCAGATGGCTTTAAAAGAACAATAACAACAAACAAACAAAATACATTCAGACTTATTTATCTACCATTTTTTAAACGAAACAGTTAAGATTATGAGAAAAAAAATGATTATACATATAAAAAAAACAGACAGTCACATGAAAGTGTTATCCTTACAGTCTTCATCCCTCCACCTGTTTGTTTGGTTTTTTTATTTATTTATTTTTTTTTTACTTTTTGCGCCGCTTAAACTTGCTAATAGCTTCAAATAGTAAAAGGTATTTATTTTAATGACAGTCTATGAGGGAGAATAGCAGAAAGCTCCAGATTCCGCTGCTTTAACGGTGATGGTGGCGGGGGGGGGGGGGGGGGGGGGGGCGTTTATTCCAAGGTTAAGTTAGCCTCAGCTCAACAGTCTTGTCACAGGTTGCGGTAGCTCGTTTCTGTCATGATTTCCAGTACGCAGGGGGTCAAAACCCCAGACTTTTTCCAGAGTAGATACAGATGTATACCAAGTATTTCCCTCCTCCTTCATACAAGACCGTCACGCGCGCTGTCCTTTAATTGCCCATTAACAGAAAGTAACAATTATCGCCCGAGCCCTGGTGTCGCATTATGTTGCCATTCGCCTGTCCTAGAAGTCGACTCCAGCTTTACATAAATCATTTAACAGCGTCACTGTCACAGCTGCATCCCCACAAAGCAAAATATCCCACGTATGTCGCGAACAGTGGCCAAACAACACTTAATTCCCAGGCGAAATCTCCCCTCATCGCAGGCTACGCATGCAAAGCGCCGCATCCTCAGACCAGCACCACCGTCCCCACTTCAGCCAGGGAGACCTGTTAAACCGTCAATTATACTGCGGTAGCTCCACACACACAGCAGTTGTTGCATGTGAATGAAACATTGGCACTGAGCACCTTTGAAATCATCTCCAGCTATTATTTAGACACCGACGTGAGCAAAAGCCAACAAACCACCCTCCAGGAAGACATGCGGGGAAAAAAGGGGGGATGAGTAGACTGGAAAGAAATAAGAACCTCACCAGCGGCAATGATGCGTTCTTGCGTCTTCTTCTCGCTCCCGCCTTGGTCTTTTCTTGGAGTTAACGAGGTTCTGACGTTTAGTCCGACTGATTTCTCCCTCAACTGTTATTGTCCACTTGCTGTGGATCTTTTTTTTTTTTTTTCTCCTTCTAGCTGTGCAGTAATGGGTAATTCGGCGTCCTCTCGCAAAGCTCTGCCTTCTTCAAACTAACCTTCCCGCCCCCTCCTTTTACCCATCTCAGATTGGTGCTGGACAGGAGGGGCAAACCCTGAACCCGAGGGCTGGTTTTAGAGGCGGTGATCTGTCACAGAGCCCACTTGGACACGCTGTGGACGTTTGGGAGGGCTCACTGTTAACCGACCAGCTTGTCAGTGTTGCTCCCGACAACTGGAGAGGACGCTTCTCACACCACCACCAACCCCCCTCCTCACTTGCGCGTTTTGTGCACAACAACCTCTGAGGCGCGAAACTGGGCTGAGTGGGCCCAGTTATTCAGCAGCAGGATCCAGTTTGAGCGCTGACGCAGGTGACCAAGGTTCAAACCACGACTGACAGAGATGCCAAGCTTAAGTGCAGCTGCTGACAGTGATAAAGTAATCTCATCTGAGTCATTGCAGCAGCAGGAGATAGGAGCTGATCATCCCCACTCTATGACCTTGGGGTTCTGTTTTCTCATCAGAGGGGATGGGGGAGAGGAAAAAAAAATCTTGGAAAAAGAAAAAAAAAAAAAAAAAGAAAGAAAGGAAAATGTCAAACATCTATAGGTTTTGCTTCAAAATGTGTCCAAGGTGCCTTTGTGCATCACCTCTAACCCTGACTCATACAACAGCAAATGGTACAAGACCGTGTTTGCAATGTGTAAACTCCCAGGTGTGTTTGTTTGAGCTGCAGTCTGGCCTGATACCTGGTTTTGTTCTCAGCTATGTACACGATTAGATATGCCACAACTGTCAAGACAAAAGCGGTGGGAATGAGCAGCTAGTCCGACTCCAAGTCACTTTAAAACAGCTCAAGTTACTGGTGCGCGAGTTTGGAACCACTTTGCCTCATGTATGTTTTTGAAAATGTTAGTAGATATTTGGGGTAAATGCTGTTTTTTTTTTTGTTTTTTTTGTTAGGAAGGTTAAAGCAAAGAGGCAAAGGTGTTTGTAGTCTTACAATTCATTTTGTTCTAATAATGAGCTGTTTTTGATGAATATAAACTTCAGTCAGTTTTGGGCATTTTCTTAAAGTTCATGTAGTCAGGAGATTAAAAAAAAAAAAAAAAAAGCAAAACTATTTAAGCTAATCTGAACAACTTTTAGAAGGATTTATGACTGCATTCATAGTACTTCAGCTTTTCTTTCTACATCTGTGCCTGGATTTTCTGTCTTTTCAACTCCTGCTGTGTTTCTCTCTGTGGATTCCCATCTCAGATATTGTGAAGATGTCATTACGATGAAGAGTAGCTCTTTTCAGACCATGTCCATTTCAAAATGAAGGCAAACACACAAGCAAAACTTTGTGAATAGAAAGAAAAAAACCCCCAGAAAATTATCTTCATAGTAATACCGCCACAGCTAATGAGACATAAGTTACCTTCAACTATTAGATCGCTGCTGAAAATGTCAATAATAATAATAATAATAATCATTCATTGCATAAATATACAATGTATTGAACCTTATTTTCCTGGGAAATCCTCTCTGCAAGGTTCATTGTAAGGCTTCATGCATCTTGTCTCTAATTAAGTTTTGCTGAAAGGGTGTCGTCTTGTTTCACAGAGGGTCTAAGGTTAGAGGGGAGGATGAGGGGCGTGCCATTTCCATTTATCTTTTTCATTTATTGTTCCATTGTGAAACCCTTTGAGACCGTAATTGTAATTAGAAGCTGTAATAAACTTGATTTTCTGTGAGCCCCTGTAGGCGAGGAGAGAGAGGCGCTGGCTCTTTCTGCAAGCAGCCTGTGAGTTATGGGAGCTGAAATGGTTTGAGCTTTAACGATTAATTTTATGGTGGAAATTTGGGACCTAAAAGCTAAAAGGTTCTTTACAGGGGGTGTGTATTTCATCAACGCCGCTACAGTATAATAGTCTTTTTTTTTTTTTTGGTCTTTGTTTGCTTTATGTATCAGCTCAATGGATGTAAGAACCTACTTCTTGTAAAGGTGGCCAGCTGAAAGCGTGACATTTTGCACATCCGCTTGACTTTTTTTTTTTTTTCCCCAGAAGTGATGAAGTGAATCTGACACAATGTGCCATTTCCACACTCTCTGTAGTTACCAAATGCCATACAGTTCGCTTCCTTTCAATAATTTCCTGAGCTGGCTCTAATCATGACCCCCAGCTAATAATTACAGTAAAAAGTCAGGAACAAACTGACACTCAGGTACTTGTTAGTATCACCTTCTTCTCTTAATTAGTTCCAGCTTGTGGGAAAAGAGTTGAGAAAAAAAAATTTTCAGTGGAAAAAAAAAGTATTGCATTTCATTTAAAAATGGCTATGAGCCCTTTTGTGTGATAAAAAAGGGGAAAAGATATGATATTCCAACATTTCAGATCCCTGCAGATATGTGCAATCCATGTAGTCCCCACCCCCACCCCCTTTTCAGGAAATAGACTTGACCCTCAAAAGGCAACAGTGATTTATCGTGTCCAGTTTGGTTGTGAACGGGAAAATTCTTATCACTTGATAACTGCTGCTTCAAGGGGTTGCTCTGAGCAAGACACTTTACCCTCAAGAGGGGCCTCTGACCGAAAGGTTGCTCTCTGCACCTCGGAAGTGTGAACACACATATCGAAATGTCACATTGTTGAACAATCTCTTTGTTGCAGCCAGTTTTTGCTTTGTTTTCTCTCGCTTTCTTTTTTCTTGGTGCCTGATTAGTGTGACCTTTTCAGCTCTTTGTATTCCTGAAAAATGAATCTCCGGGGCAGAATTTTTTTTTTTTTCCAACCATCATTGTTGTTTATTGAAAATTCAGTTGGCTCGCCTTGTGGTCGGGTGCACACGTGTCCACGCCGGAAGATGTAAGCTTTGTCCGGGGTCTGTAACTGTGATGCTTCACTCTCATGAGCAGAGCTGCGATATGTTGAATTTTTTAAGATGCCCCTTAGCTGCTTCAGAAGTTGAACAGCCATCCATAATCTTACACGATGAGCGAGATATAACCATTTACAGCTCTGTCTGTAGACATATCCCTCAAAATGGCGCCTATTCCACATCTCAGGCATGTATGTTGATGCAGAGCAATGTTCTGTAAACTATCGGGCTGGTTGACGTTGAGCTGCATGAAGACTGACTGGGTGCGGCATTAAGAGCAGAATCTATACATGGATATTCATTGCCCCAAACATTTCTAGCTTTCAACAGCTAACGCTTCTGACTGAAATGTGGATGTTTGCCAGAGGGACAAACATAACATTCAAATACTGTGTCTTCCTTTACAGAGATTTATAGACAAAGAGTGGAGGTCATCACATTAAAATCAAGCAACACAAATCACTGTCAAACCTACAGCTAACTGCAAAGCGTTGCAACTTGTTAACAGCTCCTTGGACTATCCATCATATCTTATATTCAATATAGTTTCCTGTCTCTTCAATTCTCTGTAAACGCTGTGACAACAAGGTGTATAGTGATGTAAATCAAAGTTTTAAATGTTATTTATCTATAAAAAAGGAAAAGAAGCCACAGCTGCTTCGTGTACTGGGTGTTAATAACTGGCTCCTTCCATGACAATGTTGTAATGCCTCCTGAAATGTTGATGAGGGTCAGTTGCTGTGGGATGTTATGCACACTAAGCATTTATTCAGTTTCATATAGAGCCCCAATTACATGAAACAAGAGCATTATTTAAAACACTTTTTTTTTTTTTTTTCTACAGTAAAACATGGAAAACATCAACTGTTAAAAGAGTGACATTAATATTCAGAAAAATGTGAAGAATATGAGCCAATCTGACTGGAGCAACACAAAGTTGTCCTTGTGAAATTAGTTTTGAGTTATGATGGGGTAGCAAAATATATGAAGAAAAGAAAAAACATGTGTCTGTCATGGAAATCACTGCATGTGCTCAGGAACATTTTCAGAACCCTTCAATGGAACAACACCCAGCTAAAAACCACAGTGCTAAAGCAAAAGACTGTTCTGCGGTCTGACTTATCAAAATTTAAAACTCTTTGGGATGCTGAAACTCATGGATGCTACATCGTCTGTACTAAATTGAAGTGGGGCCATCTGACTTGTTATCAACACTTATTTCAAAAGCCTGCATCCCCGATCTTATGGTGATGTGCGAGTACCAGTAAAAAACGGCTAACTCGCTCATATGGAGGGGTTCTATCAGTTCTGACAGGTATATGTCAGGGAAGCTTTTGGATAGTATAAACAGTCAACCTCACAGATTATGACAGCATGGCTTTTTTTTAGAAGAGTCCCAGTCTGCCTGAAGTCCAGACGTTTCAAAGACCGAAGATACTTTGCACATCATAAAACACAAATCACAGAAAAGAAGAGCCCAGACTGACAGGGATGATTGACAGTGGTAAACAGTGCCTTGTCCAAACTTTTTTGAAATATTTAGCTACCATCAGATTCAAGCTCTAGTATTTTTCATTAAATGTTAAAGTCATTTTGCCCGTTTGATACACTTAATATGTTCTGCTGTGAATAAAAGCAGATCTTGTGAGGTTTGCAAATGGTTGCATTGAGTGTTTCAATTATATATATTACAAAGCATCTCAGTTTTACTTATGATTATAGTTGTAAATAATTTGTGCAGGAGTGATATTTAAATGTGTAATGAGACAAAGGCTGTGTGGTTTCATGCGGCACAAATGGATTCCCCTTAAAGACTCAGCAGCAATCTGAATTCAGACCATTTAGCTCAAAATAATCCCAGATGGGACCCTCGCATTCTCCACACAGGATGTGTGGTCGCTCTGAGGACAAGAGGTGCTCATGGCTTAAATGTGCTGCTCTACATCACTGCTTCTCTGTCTTGATTCTTGGCACACAGGGCACGGCTGATTTTCCATTCCATCACCTTGTAATTGAAGCTTATTGCATTTTCTCAGAATTCAGGCCCTTATTCAGTTCTTGATTAGATCTCTAGAATGGCCAACAATGTATTTAAATAAAATCCCTGAACCGTCATACATGTATACATTTTCAATTGGCCCCAAGAGATTATGTGAGTACTGATTGTCCCAGTGGTGTTTTGTAGCCTATTTCACTGTGGTGCACAGAACAGAAGTTTACATTCGCTCTCAAAAATAGGCCTCTGGAGATTGCACAGCTGAGCTATTTAATCAGGCTGACTTATGTTCCCGATAGGCTTTCTTTGTTGTTTATTTCACAAACAGCTTCTCTGAAATATACTGTGAGGTTTTAGACCTGAGCCAATTCATGACCTACATAAACACACACACAAACACACATACATACACACACAGACATATGTATATTTATATAAATATATGAATATATATATATATATATATATATATATATATATATATATATATATATATATATATATATATATATATATATATATATATATATATAATATATTGCACAAGAGAGAAGTTGTGAGAAGTTATGCAATGTAAGAATGTAAGAATATATAAGAATGAAAGAAAAGTTTAATCAAACTTCATTTGAAAAATAATTAAGAGTCTAATCAAACTTCATTTGAAAAATAATTAAAAATAGCACAAAGACAACATATCAAAAGCTGAAACTGAATGTGACAAATGTTACTTTTTAATTCTTTTTCTGTATGTGTTACTTTGGGACCGCTCTAACAAAAAAAAAAAAAAAATCATAAAAGTTTTATAAAGCTTTGCTGAGCAGAACACAAACTTTTGAAGTTTTGTCTGTATTTTGTTCAAACTAGATATGACACAATACTGTTTAACATCCACTTATTGCTTCTGGTAGTGTTAGATAGCTTGTTTCTTCTGTTAAGTTTGCATATCTCTTTTGTCTCTTTTACTGTGAAGCCTTGCTCCTTCCCTCCCTCCCTTTTTCCTTCTTTGTTGCCCTCTCAGTTGCTTTGCTTTTGCTATATTATCATAGATTATTCACAAAATCAAACATGTAATTATTTTTGGGCAAATCTTAGTGAGTGGAGTTTTTATTTATTTATTTTTAAACTTCTCTCTTGTGTGAATTAGTGATAGTGCAGTAATGTATATAATAATACTGATATTTTGCATATTCCTGGAGTCGTTGATGCATTACAGCACACCAAGATGGAGGATAAGCCCTTTTTAACTTTCTTTTCCAGCCCACCATGTGACAGCTCTGCTTTTTACTTCGTTGAACTGCACCAGATTCTGAATCAGACTTTATCATGAGATGAAAACATGCAAAAGATCAGCCAAAGTTCAGTAGTGTTGCTTTAAAAAAATAAAACAATATCATGTTGATAATCCCTTTATGATATTGGGATTTGATTCCAATAGATCACAGTTGTGGGCCCACATGCAGAGAAGGAGAGGCAGGCAACCCAGGCAATGCTGAAATGTATTTTAATAACTAACTAAACTGAGACCAGAAGCCAAACAAACACAATGAACCAGCTACCAGAATTGAAACCAAAGGCATAAATGCAGACAGAAACGGAGCAAGACACAAGTGTAGTAAATGGGCTAATTGAGTTCAGGAAACCAGGAACTCAAGAGACAACAGAAAACATCACATCATGACAAAATATTATTAAATACAAATCATTTTTCGTTTAATAGCCATCATATTTTTCATTATATTACCTTTGTGTCAATATTAGATTATAGATACATTATTTAGTAAGGAATCACAAAACCATTTGATTTAAAGTTGTATTATGTGTATAATTATTCATTTTCAATATTAATCATTTCCCAGAATACTGAAGAGATAAAATGTTTTAATCATTCCCCCTTTGGAAATTTAACTTACTCATCTCAGTTTATTTCCTTTATATTTCTCCAGTGTTTAAGGTGCTGTAAAATGCAACACTTAATGGTGGACTTTCACTCTTCAAAAAGGTTGAAAAACAATAAATTAGGTGACTGAATTTTGTCAACTTCTCATCTGGCCGATTAATTCCCATGTGTTATTGAAGGGGCCCTTTATCTTTGTTTTGTTTGTGTTATACGCACACATCTGAAAGAGTTTCCAGTTAATCAGTACTGCTGTGACTGGACAGAAAAACTTATAAAAAAAAATTGTTAAGCGAGGAAAACAAGATGGTTGGAAACAGAGATCAAAATTATCATTACACCTAAATTTAAATCTAACAATGACAGTTGTGCTGAATAGTTGCATGAAATTACTATATTACTTATATTTAATACTTTTACCAAAATCCATTCCTATATTGGAAATCTCCCATTATATTATTTGAAAGTATTAAAAGGAAAAAAAAAAAACCCTGACATGTCATGCTGTGAAGCTTAGCAATGAATGGCTCTGCATACAAGTAGACCACTGTGGTTTCCAGGTACTTAAACCCCTTCCATCTCACCCCCTCACTCCGAATGAATCTATTGACACAATGAATAATGCATTTTTACTGCTAATATTAAATAAAAGAAATTGAGCATCATTCTGTTAGACTGCAGCGGTAACAATGATGTAATGACAATGAATGCTGTTGACAGAGCTCATGGAATTCCAAGAGAAGTTACATTATAAAAGCTTCTTCTTAATCCAAGAGAGAATTGGGGATTGTATTCCTCTCATTTATTAATGTGATTATAGCTGGTTATTTTACATATTTTAAATTCATGCATGTTTATTTTGTAATTGGCCTTTAGGCCTTCACCACACAGATTGAAGCATGAAGGCTCAGGATGATGAGATGTAGCATGCTGGGTCCTGTGAGGTAATCTGTCAAGACAGACGCAACATACCAACCTGTATGTTGGCTGTAATGCCGGTTACATAAGATTTTCTGTTCTGTCTAAGTGTTGATTTTTTTTTTTTTTACAACATTATCTCTGACAATGGAAGACAAACCAGGCTGTAATAATTGGAGGTTGTCTTTTACGTCATCTTGTGATCTTAAACATTGTTAAATTGTTTTGACTAAAGGTCTGATTTTACTGTTGGAGCCCAGAGAAGCTTCCCATGGCCTCTGAGTTGTAAGTCCTCACACAGGCTTTGGCAGTCTGAGCAAAATGTAGCATCACTGACAAAGAACCTGCCTGCTGTCAGCTCCAATGTCTTCAAAGAGTTTGCAGTTGTGATGTGGATTTCACGAAGCAGGATATACTTTCAAAACTTAGGGGGTTGGGAAGAAACCCAAAAGAATCGCTTTCTGCCCGGGAACGTTTCCTGCAGCAGTCATAACAACTTTAGATCCTTGACGTGTCTGTGAACAGATGAGCACGAGTGAATAAAGCATATGGCAGCTGTCTGCACGCCTAACTTTGCCACATTAACCTAAAATTTCATTTTTCGGAAAATAACATTATTTTTTTTCCTTCCAATCAAATATTTGAGTGCAGTGTTGGGCAAAGCTTTGTGTTAAAATAATCACTTTTTAAGACCTTTTAGCAAAACCCTTGATGCATATGAGGGTTCTTGTCTCAGGCAAGGGAAGCAATGATGAATTCAGAAAAATTAAGAAGAAAAGAAGCTTATCTAGAAGGAGGAGAGACACAGGAGAGTTGATGATATATTCAAATGCGTGTGAAGCTGTTTTTCCTCCGTCGATACAGCTGGCATGGGCATTTGCTGCAGTGTGTGGAAGTAGTAATTCAAAGTAAACAAACCCAAATAAATTATCGATTTGTTACGAGAGACAACCATATATCAATTTAGTTGTGAAAGCAAATAAGAGAGAATTATTGAGTAAGTCCAAGTTAGACAAGCCTGTCGAAGCGAAGGAAAAAGTGCAGGAATACAAAAGTCAAGCGTCATCCTCTGTGACACAACCTTCCACACAGGTCCATCACTCAGCTTACCGTTCGTCTTGGAAGGGAACCCGCTTTAGATCAGGCATACGGAGGCAAAACCGAAGATTTAATAAAATGAACAAATAAATAAAGAAACTCTATGAGCCTCAAGGGTAAACAGTTTTACAGCTTGGAAAAAATAAATTAATAAGAAATGTGACCGGAGCTTTCATCAACAGCTAAAGGCATCTTCAGAGAAAAATAAATAAAAAGTGGCTGCAGAGGAAGAGAAATGACTCCACTGCATGTGGAACCCACAGTTGGAAAATCCCTCTCAGGGGATAAGTGTTTCACTGGAATTTATGATGTGCGCTTATGGAGAATATGCTAGATGACATGCATTTACTGAGGGTCCAAACATTTGTATCTGAACTACTGAGAGCAGCTGGAAGCTGCTTCTATGTTCAGATAGGAGCACAAGTTTGCTTTTTCAAGACATTGAAATAAAAAACAAAACAAAACATGTTATTTTGATGACAGTAAAAAAAAATGATTGATTACAACCCCGTTACCTGACTGTCATTAAATCCTGTGATGCTGGCGGGGATTGATCCATACCGTGGCAGAAAGAGGCTGATGAGAAGGGTTATGGCCTTTGCAATGACTGGAGGAGGAACAATAATGAAAGCATCTGAAGCAATTATCTCTTCAGCTCTGGGTTTCTTTATGTGATCAATGAACCAATATGGCTTTGTGTCTACAATCAACTTAAGTCTTCAGCCATCTCCTGAACCTGTAGCGCCCGTCGAAGGAAGCCGTGTTGCATTTAACACAGAGAAATTTAAGCCCCGATTCGAACGACACTACTCCGAGTACATCAAGGAACAGGGATGTTTCAGTTAACTGCGGCCACATCTTGCAGCATGAAAGCAGGCACGTTCACACATAAGATAAAGAAACTGTCGGTTTGGGTAATTTTTTTTTCATGCGTCACTGAGGTGTATATGTTGGTCTGAGAGCAGCTTGTGTGACATTGCACAGCCCTGACATGGTTTCCAGTGAAGCATATCAAAGCAACTCTTTGCTCTTAGTCATTCTGTAGTTTTCTTTATCTGGACGGAAAGCTGAGGTCTGCTTGTGAATTGTGCTTGTTGTCATGCAAAACAATACTTTTACATGGACTTGACACAATAGTGCAAATATCAGCAGCTGCGTCTCCTCCTTTCCCTTCCTGACTTCTCCTTGACTTCTCTCCAGCCCTTATTTCTTGTTTGTTTTGGCAACATAGACCAGAAAGCCAGCTTAAAAAAAAAAAAAAATCCCATCCTTTGTCTTGTTTATTCATTCTGAAGCTTTTCCAATGTCTCTTCTTCTTTTCTCTTTCAATGAAATAAAGAAAAAAAAAACAATGTGACTAATTATTAGTATCACTGAAGCCAACTGTATGTTTGGATTAAACAAAAAAATCATGAGCTATGTCAGTGATAAAAGTTGTTACCTTGAGACAAAGCAAAGCTGCATGCCTTTGCTTCCCACTGCTTTAGTGAACCAACTAACTCCAGGTTGCAGGCTGACAGATATGTGAGAGCATCAGTCTTTTCATATAACCCTCAGCAAGCCTGCAATTAAATGTATTCTTGAAAAAATCATGAAGCTTCATAGTTGCAATGATGAGTTTTAAGTCTGCTGTTTATCGTGCTGGCTTCATCTCTGTTAATGAGACGTCTGTATCTGAAGAGCAACAGTAGGAAAAAAAAAACGCAAGGCTACTAAATTATACAGAGACTTGTGTTGTTGCTGGACAACAGCTCAGTCTGAGTTCTTCTTTAGTGGATCACAGTGTTTGATTTTCTTGATTCAGCTCCTCACAATATGGAGAGATTCTGGTATGTTTTCTTCAAGGGCTTGCAGTTAATAACATTTCTAGCAAAGAAAAACAGTACCATTATTCCCCTTTATGCACTCTCACAGGGGGCAATTAACAGGCACAATGTAAAGCCTTTTACTGTTGCTCAGCTTGTATGTATACACAGCCAGACATTTAAAATGGTCTTCTTTGATGAAGTTGATCGATGAAGATTTAGAGAAAAAGAGTGAGGTGAGGTGGGATTGGGGGGCAGCTGTTGCATCAGTATCGTAAATACAGCATTTCAGACTGAACAGAACAAGCCCTGTTTGCTCTGAGAAGAGAGTATGAATAAAGTCGTGAGCTATTTTGCCATAAATGCAACCTCACTAACACTGGGGCTGCGAAGCTGATGTCAAGGTGAAGAGTGTGGACTTGCACCTCTGAGACATCCACCACTAATGAGTACACTGTCTTGGAAGGAAAATATGTGGGCAGTAGTAGATGAGTAACATTTTACCCTGCAGGTATTATATTGGGAATTTCTCTGTGGTATGAACTGATGCAATCAAAACCCTCACAGCACTATGTTATACACACACACACACACACATATGTATATATGTTTATATATATATATATATATATACACACATATGTATATATATATATACATATAAACATATATACACACACACATATGTATATATGTTTATATATATATATATATATATATATATATATATATATATATATATATATATATATATATATATATATATATATATATATATATATACTGCACAAGAGAGAAGTTGTGAGAAGTTATGCAATGTAAGAATGTAAGAATATATAAGAATGAAAGAAAAGCTTAATCAAACTTCATTTGAAAAATATTATATATATTAGAAATATATATATATAGAAATATATATATATATATATATATATATATATATATATATATATATATATATATATATATATATATATATACACATATATATCTTGTAATTTCTAATAGTCTTGAAGGACTTTCAGAGCTCTTCTTTGGGAGTTGCACCCGTTGTTTTATTCTCTTTCAAGATGATCCCACACTGCTTCAGCAATGTTGAGGCCCAGCTCTGGTTAGGATAGATCAGTTGTCACTGATTTTCAGCACTGTTCATGTGTAATTTCACATACCCCAGCCTTTGTCTTTGTGTTTAAAAATGTTTTCATGACAGCTTTGTGTATGTTATGCTGGTTTATGCCTTGAGTAAAAATTAATAATCCATTCTTAAATGAATTGATGCACAAAAAGATGATTCTGAACTTGTTCTCTATTAGTAATGTGGACAGAATGCATTAGGAGGAGCTTGGAAGAGTGGAAGTAAAGTGTTTATGCAGCTGGGTGCACAAGATGGCACCCACACTTTGACTCCTTTGAGGTTAAATTGAAAAAAAAATCTTGAAAATAAGACAAACACAAGAAATCACATTCCACATTTCCAGCCCTCAAATGATGAAAAACATCCTTTAGGTGCTGTCCACCAGAGGAGGATCCAACAAGTGATCTTAAAACGTTGTGCCTTTAAGAAAAAACAAAGCAAAATGCAAATGTCATTTTATTACCAAGCTTAGTGCTTCATATGAAATTGAAGACCAAGAGCTTTTGTAATATGCGGTGCACTTTAGAACCAATATTCATTATACTTGACATTTTATTGGCACAGTGATCCACAAACTCAACAGAGAGACCAAAACCAAAGTCACTGAATCATTCAACAAAGCAGCTACAATGACGTGTGTGCTACATTGCCGCTGAACTTCTTTGCGTTTTGTCACAAATGGCGAGCAAGTAAAGTCCTGTTTGCTCCAAAATACAGCTCTAAAATCTTTAAAATGAGAAAACAAAACATTTAAAATTGTTTTTTAAGTTGTAATTGTTCAGGTCAATATAAAGTAGCCTAACACATTAAAAAAAAAAACATTCCAAGAAAACAACAACACACTGAAAATGAGTGTAAAACAGCAAAATTCAAAAGAAAAACTTCACAAAACCTTCAAAAATGTTGCAGAAGTATTGATCGAGACCATTTTAATGTTTCCAATACATAAAGAAATGACCTTTGTTTATCTACCACAAGTGGATGAATGGCTGTTGTTGACAGTGAAGTTTTTTTTTTCTGTTTCCTTCTCACCAGAAGATTAAATGGATTCTGTGGCTCCTGTAAGTTTGCTGCCAAAACCCTCCACCGTTGGCCAGAGTTTCGGGCAGCAGCTCAGTTGCGCTGTCGATCCAAATGATATTTACTGCTAACCTCATTAAAGACCACTGTTTTATATTAAAATAATGACTTGACGGTTGTCAAGCTGCAATTACAGAAACGCTAATAGGGTGTTGATGGTTACTAAGCTGTCAAATGGTAATAAATCAAAAACCAGTGCATGGATATGTCTTAAATATTGCATATTTATATTGCACATGAGCCCCAGAGGATGAAACAAAACCTGTTGAAACATTTGATACTGGGGATCTGTCATCATATTGATGTGAAGTCAGTTCAACACATGCCTGAATACTATGCAAGAGAAGTACAGCACATTTACATAAATCATTCATCAGTTTCTTTGTACAATCTTTCCTCTGTTTTTTCTTAGTTATGTCCTGCAGTTGGCAAGAATATTAAGCTGTCACCACGGTTCAAAGTCTGCCATTAAAATACAATATACAGCACAAATAACCATGCTGTGCCATAATGACACATATTTCTACAGATAACACATCGGCGTATACTGTACTTTGTTCTGTCTTGGTTCTCATCTTCTGACAGTGACAAACTCTTAGATTTGTTGTGTCATTTCAATGCATAAAACTGTCCATCGGATTAAACAGTGAGCATATAATCATCTCAGTGTCTGTCCATTGTGTTCTGTTTTCCATTACTTTCAGTTTGAATGATAAGCATTCACATGCAATCGCAGGTCCCTCTTTTTCCCTGGGAGAACAGTGTTTGCTTAATCAAATCTCAGCCCACTTTCTCACTCAGAAAACCTGTTTAACGACGTCCCTTTACCTCCAGAAGATGGAAGGTGGTGCTGTGACTGGTGGCATCATAACTGTATAATTAAATTGTGCACTACTGTCGTTTTAATAATATGAAATTTCTCCCACTGAGTGAGTTTAATCTTCTCCCACTCCTCTGAATTCATTTTAGTCCATTTAGTGAGGCCAACTTTCCACAATGTGATTATAAAATGCTTCGTGGCCTTTAAAACACACTCATAAAAAGTTGGCATAAAGCAGGTAATGGCTCAGCTTCCAACTAATTTCTGTTAGTTGTGCGGCTGTGATTTTTTTCTTTCTTTTTTTTTTTTTTTCACAGCTTTTATTTTCAAATCATAATGAAATCCAGTTCTTTTACAAGGTCTCCTATTAATACAATTTAACAAGATAGCATTTTTTTCTCTTTTATAAAATTTCCATTATTGCCAGGGACTGCCAACAGGTCATTTCTTTGTAATAACACAACTGTGCTTTAAGGCAAGTGGAGATTATTCAAAGATTGAAGGTGAAAATGACACTTTGTTTTCCTTAAGAATCCTCATCTTCAACAACGTCTCAGAGCTAAAGCCCTGCACGATCTCTAACACTTACTTGTTCTCCGAAGAAAAAGCATGCATGGAAATGTGTGTAAACAATTTACAAATCTTTGGGAATTCAGTGCATAACATGAGTGGGAGATGTCATATCTGTGCGCAGGAATGACATGTCCATGTGTATAAAACTGAAACCAACGTGGTCCGTGGGTCTCATGTGTTTCCCAGGACTTCGGGAATTTGGAAAAGTTTATTTGGGAAAAGAAGTGGAAATAAATTCAGAAATTTATCCTGTAGTTTTGTTTATAAAATGTATTCTCTGTAGCTTTGCCACTGCATGCTTTCTGCCGTGCTGATGGGAGACATAAAGCCTGCAACTAGCTATATGCAAGCTCACTGGTAGTCTGCTCCCACCCCCCACACTCCTGCTCAGTGTCTCGGGTCAGCTGACCTGCTGCTCCTGCATGTACCGAGGGGTCCAAACGGTAGCTCAGAGGGGACGGAGCTTTTTCAATTGCTGCCTCAAAACGACCTACCTTTCCACATTAGGTGAACTTCCTCATTTTGAAAACGCATCTTAAAACCCATTTTATTCTTTTGCTTTCAGCCCAGCTTGAGACTCTGTTATGTTATATGATGCTATGGTTTGTTTTATTTATTGGTTTTGTTTGTTTTTAATCTCTTAATTCTTTCCAAATTGTTTGATTTTAGGCATTTGGGTTTTTGCTGGCAGCAAAGATCTGAGGGAAAGAAAGGAAAAGACACAAAAAATAGGACAGATTAAGATAATACATAAATAATGCTCTTCTTCTATTTATCATCTCATTTTTTTCCTGCTTTTTTGTCATTTCCTTTGAAGTCATAAATGATGTTTAATGTATAAGGCATTGGAAATGTACTTTTTTCTACATATATTGTAATTATTTATATATTTTAGATTCAGACTTCTCAGCTTCGGCCTACATGATCAGGTACCCAATCAAAATGTTGATTGAGGCTCCATTTATTCTAAAATTGGCCGAACTTTGTATCAATTTTAATACCACAAGTTAAAACTGATGTTACAGTGAAAACATGGGGCCTTTAACCAGAATAATGTTGTTGTGAAAGTCATAATGGAATTTTTTTCTTCTATATTCTCAAACTACAAAAAAAAAAAAAAGTACAACTCTCCATTTCAGACGGGATTTTGGAGAAGGTTTCTAACAGTGTTCTCAGGAACAAAATTGCCAGATAAAATACTGACTGAAAATAATGTAATGGGTGAAGCAGAATCACTGTCTTGTAGAGTATGCTGAACATCATCTTATTTTTGCTGGGAGTAAGAGCTGTCATGTCACAGTGCATTTCATCTGACAACACACGTTTGCTCACCTTCCACAGCAGAGCAGACAGAGAAACGGTATAAACTGTGTGAGCTAGTCATGAATCTCACGACTGACGGGTGCACGGCTTATGCAATGGGAAATAAATTTTGATGGAATGCTCTTTTCGTCTTGACTGAAAGCACTCATACCTGCCTGGAAGCTGTGTGCCATTTTGACCTACAGTAATGTTGTTTCAGGGGTACATTTAGACCCTTGCATGGTATTTGAGTCACTCTAGTCCATCTTTGAGTAGTCCAAAAAAATTAAAAAGGATATGATTATGGTTTTCATTATTTGGTTTTTAAACTAAGACTTAATGGACTTGACTAATTTTCTGTGAATAAAATTAGAAAAAAATAAATCATGAAATTGCAAATAGATTAAAATGGAGGAGAAATAAAGCAAACAGCAATAAACTGGCTGATTTTTACTCAGGGACACAGTTTTCAAGGTCTGTGCTTTACTGAACCAAACCACACTCATTCCAATCTCTCCTTTAACAGATAAAGTGATGAGGGTGGTTCAGTCCTTGTGTCTTCTTTATTATCCTTTGATGACCTGAAGAAAGCTATCCTCGCTTTCATCTCCTCTTGTCTAGATTACTTGAACTCACCCTGCACCCCATTCATCCTCCGCCTTCTGCAATTAACGCAGCATGCAGCTTTACTGTACTCATGACCAGCCTGTTTTCGTGTAAGCCTAACTTCACAAGCGTGTTTTGATTCTTTATGCACTTATGTGAAACCTTAGATCTACTGAGTGCAGACCCCTGGATGCTGAAATCTGACTTACTCAGTTCTTTTTCATGAGACATAAAGGATATTTTGAACTTCCTCACCCCATTTATTTATTTATTTTGACTGTTTATTACTAAATTTGTGCTAACAAAGAGTAAAGCAAAGCTCTGGCATTGGGGAAGCAAAATAAGCCAAAAGTTGATGAAAATGAAGAGGAAGGCTTCATCTGACATGCGGGTGCGCAGGGCTGATAGGGAGGTTGTGAAATATTTATGTTTAGACTTCTGCCTCTCAATAAGCTGCAGTGGATGGCTGAGCTCCGACTCAGTCTGGTATTTTCCAGGGAACAGCAAGCACAACTCGATAAGGAACAAAGCTCAAATGCCACACCTTGTATCTGCAGCACAATCACTGCAATGTGCGTTTTTATTTTTGAAAAAAAGTAAACCTCCTGTAGTTTACGTCACAAGGCTGGATCAGACCCAGCTGAGCATGCATGACTGTCCCAGCCGCCTTACAGAAACTACTGCCGCATGTGAGAATACAAGTCACATTTATTTTTCATCTGGCTTGTCACAACCCACTTTATGTTTATTATTACACAGAATAAGTGAAAACGTTTAGCTGTAAATGGTGCTGACGATGTATCACACAATTTACTGTGTGCTATCTGATATTTTCTGCAACAACAGTAAAAATGTGTAAAAAAGGAAACAGAAAGTTTGTGCTCTTGTGTATACAGACATTAATTTAGCACATTGCAGGGCTTTGGGGGTCTGCAGGAACTTTCAGAACATACAGCTCAGTTCACAGGTCTGGTTTTCAGCACAGCAATGTTGGCAAATCATAATGAAGTTGAAAGTGTTGTCAACTAGCAACACCAATCTGTCCCCCAAAAATTATGTTTTTAAATGTGCAAGAAATGATTTGCATGCTTCTAAAATAATAAATAAAAATATTTGCATCTTTGGGAAAAATTAAAGTTCTTTTGGCAAACGTTCAGTCCTCAGATGCGAAGAACGAAACTGTGTGCAGGACTCTGAAGTCTGAAGCTTGTGAATTTTCTCCCAGTCTTTCTGCCTCTCTCTGACTGGATGCTGACAATTCAAACAGGAGTAGATGTGCAATTGGACTGGTTTAATACACAGCACTGGGTGTGATAACCTCTTTGGCAAAGTTAATGTGATGGAGTTACACAAAATACATGAATCAAATCATTTAAATGTAAAGCAGAACAAACAATCCATGTTACAGATGGAGTTGACCTAAGTTATGTGATTGTCAAGGCTCTGTAAAGCACGTGCAACTGTTAAAATGCTCTAGGCTGGAACACGTAGTTGTGAAGTGTGGTTTCTCAGCCCTGTGATGCTGCAGGGCAATGATGGCTGCAGGAATGTGCATAATGAATGTGAGTGTGCCTTCAAAACAAAAAGCAGTTTCACTTTCAGAAAAATGTACGCAGTTTTCCTTAAAAAAAAAAACAAAAAAAAAAAAAACAAAAAAAAAAGAGAAAACATTAACATCACTGAACCATGGCTATAAGCACTAAGTAGCTTGCAGATCTACAGTATATAATTTCATATAACTTTTCCTTTTTTTCATATAGAATTTAATGTGTTACTTATTTAAAACAGTTATTTAATGAGAAGCTATAAGACTTTGGCCATTTTTTGTAATTAAACACCAAGATTATGACTAATGAACACCATTAAAGTTACTTTTAAGAATTCACCTTAGCTCTATATTTTCCCACAGTTTAAGATTAGCAGGTCTATCCTTGTTAGAAATGTAAAATCAGAAAGGTTAAACAAGAAAAATAATACAGTTTTGACTTAATGGTATTTTACTTGGTTTTGCAATTACTCCAGCAGCCCTTAATCATATGCTGAGTTGTATAGTTGGGGATTAGTCTTGGCCTATTTTTCCTTTCTCACCCTGCCGTACAGATACTCTTCCAGTTCCTCATATGTTTCCTTCTTTGCCTCTTCATCCTGTTTCTTTTGGGCTCTTTATTACAGTATCACAGTTTGCAATGATCTCACAGGAGCCCAACACACGATAATTTAATCGTGCGCTGGTGCAGCTTTAATACTAAGCTGTGATGGGAAGCCCTGCGAAGCGGCAAAGAAAAAAACATTTTAGTCTGTGTGTGTGTGTGTGTGTGTGTGCTCATTCTTTGCTGGTGTTTTTCTTTATACTTTTTTTTTCTATTCCTGCATTATGTTGATATACTATCTTCACATGACCCATTGTCTTTTTGCTCTTTATTTTTAAAGAGGCGGCTGTGTGATTTTCTTCTCCCTGGCTGTGAAGCTCTTACTGGTCATGGTACTGTTTCCACCGAGGTTGATTAGCCTGTCCTGTTCACCTAGAGACTTTTTCATCTGTGTGCAATAATCTGTATTAGCATTCCAGGTTTTCTGCCTTGTTATTTGTGTTCTTGTTGTGCCAAAGCAGTCTGTGAAATCACTTCCCATAGCCACAGTAATTGTTTTGCTATCAGCACCTAAACATCCACAATGAATTATGGAAGCAGCTTCTGTAAAGTCTGCTTCCTCACTTCTTTGGACAACTGATGTAATAGCAGCTTTTTTGATCTATCTTCCATTTTTTTGCAACAGCTTTGTGATGCATGCGCTGTGGTTAGTGCTGATATATTCAGTAATATCTTGACAAGGTGAAGGCAGCATTTTATACAATCCACCATGTAATGTTTCAAGGCATTTATAGATGTCAGGTCAGGGAAAGCACAAGGGTAAGTGACAACAAACAAAAAAAGCAACAAAACAACAAAAACAATTATGGTGTCTTGGACATAAGGATTTTTCAAAACCACTGCTGATTGGCAGGAAATCTTTCAGACAGAAAGACCTGTTTTCACCGTTAGCATGACATTTATGAGCAGTATTAAGTGCAACGTGTTGTGATTGTTCAGTATTTGTTAAAGAATTATGGTTACTTTTTGTTTTTTCCTGCCTGTGCAGCACCTTTGTTTTCTGGCTTAAACCTGTGTCCCTTTACATCCACCTGCCTCTTGTGTCTCCATCAGCAATTGGGTGGTGCCTCTACCACGCTTTGTGACAAGATGCCTAAAATATGTACCTTCTGTCCTGGCATTTGGCGCCGGTTGAATACTTAGACTGAAGTGCAGACATGCAGTTGGCAGGCATTCAAAGGAACAAAAAGGAGAACAATATTTTGCTAAAAAATAAGAAAAAGAAAAAGAAAAAAGAAAAGAAAAACAATTAAATCAATGCAGGATGAAAAAAAAGTAAATTAAGCTCAGATAATGTGACAAGAAAAAATAATTAGGCAGTATTGAATAAGAAAGCCGAACTGTAGTAGTCCATCAATTAACCTGTAAAGGTGGAAAAGAAACACATGCAAAACAAATGTTTTAGAATTAAACCGCACACCAAAGCTAATTAAATTACAGAACAGTACGTTTCAGTTTAAATATCACACACAACAGAGGTACTTTATGTAACTTTTTTTTTTGAGGAGTGTTATTTACCAAGCTGCAAGTCAAGCAACTGCAACAAACTTAGATCTAAAGGATGAAAGAAAACACATATCATAAATCATAATATCAGTATTTGATCAGCTTAAGTTCACTGTCAAACATTTTGGCCCATAAGCACAGGGAAAGAGACCATATGGCCAATATGGGCAGATAAGATTCATACAGCTGTTCATACAGCAAGATGACAGAAATAGTGACATTAATCTCTCATTTTCTCTTATTTTCTATATGAACAAGACTAAAAGGTCAAAATGTTAACACTTTTCAGAAATGTGATTGATGTGAAGTCATTTGTAAACATGGAGTATTTGCTCAACAGAGTTTAGTTTTCAAGAATATAAATTATTTAAATGCCATGTATAGATGTGTGTTGAATACATTCTGGTAAACAGAAACCCTGCTTCCATCAGTTATCTTGCACATCTCCACGGTTCAACATACCTGACCAGGAAATGTGTCGGTTCTCACACAATTTTCATTAGATTTATAATCCTGACACTTTTAACCAAACTTAAGCAGGTTAATGTCAACGACTTACCTTTTTTTAACTCATCTTTTGAGTGGTTCATCAAATCAGTTAAGTAAAGTATGAGACAATCAGAAATACAGAACACACAGGCTCTTATTGAAACACCCACAGTTGAGGAAAAGACTGCACTGTCCTGTAAAAACACATGGTTCACACAGTAATTATGCTTATTCTAAATTTTGGTTTATTAAAAATACAATATAATGAATTTTAAAAATACAATAAAACTATATGGGAATGATGCAAGGAAGAATTGACTTGACTAAACCAGAAGCTGACACATTGAACTTTGAGGGTGTCTTGGTGTGGAGTTTTTGTGGCCTTGAGTTCTGGTTCCCTGCTTTATTAGTAGTTTTCCTTGTGTTTTCTGTCTGGCTTTGCTTCCTGTTTGGTTGTTCGCCTGGTTTCATTTAGCTTATCCATTCCACCTGTGTCTTATTGTGCTTTCTGTGCACAAATACCACTTGGTTTCAGTTTGCCCTTGCCCGTTCGTTGTCCTTCTAATCTAGTTTTCCTGTCGTCCTTGTCTTACCAAGCCAGGTTTATATTAAACATCTTTGTTCTGCATCCCGCCTCCTGGTTTGTTTTTAGGTATTCACCACTGCTCCATGAAAGAGAAATGACCAAAATAAAACTTTGTGTCATTGCTTATCTCAGATGTTGATGTTTTTCAGCTGTTTTTGGGACGCACTAATAAGATTTACTCTTTTTACTGTTTCATAAATGTCCCTGTGTGGCATTAGACTGAGATAAATTAGATAACAGGAGGATACATTGGGTTCATTTATGTAGAAACAACAGACGTAAAAGCCAGTAATTATTTTATGGACTGTTTAATGTGTCTTATCATGCACAGGGTTTGTAAAGGTTCCTCCTGGACAAGAGCCTTTTTCTTCTATAAGACCAAAGGACAAAACAGGACGGTCTTTATTGTTAACAACCAATGACTTTTAAGAAGGTCTGGACGGAGAATGTATTGGATTTGAACAGAAAGTGACCTTGCCCATGTCTGGAGCAGTGATACAAGAGAAGAGAGCTGACAGTGAATGTAAATCACGTACCCCTTTAGCTGATTAGAGTGCCATATGCAGTCCAACAGGACAAAATATGAAATCCCAACCAAGTCCTACGATTAAAAAAAACAAAAAAAAAACCATATAGAAATAATGAATTCCCCACCCGGAAAAGGTCTCAAGAGAGTGACAGGTTTATGCAGTGGTTTTAAATGGTGTGTCCTTCGTGAAGAGAGCAGGCACAGAGTGCGCGCTTAGTGACTTGCCATCACATATGACAAACTGACACTGCAGCTGGGAATACCAAATGGTAGGGAGGACAGGCTTTTATCACACATGCAAGCAGAAATGTGAAGAAGCAAGTGATGGCAGCAGAAGTGTTCACATAGGTTTACTGTATGCATGTAGCTTGTACCTATTTCTAAAAAGTTCCTCGTACATGAAAGCCGCAGGGAAATTAGAGTGATGAGAGGAGCTCTGAGCTGGCGTTTTTTGCTGTGTAAGCTGGGAGAGATGTTGTGTGAATAGTTACATTCTCAGAGATGAGGGAGCTCTTGTGAATCTCGCTTCATCGTGGCAGTTATTTAGTTTAGCATGTCACCATGAAATGCAATTCTGTGAGTTGTAATGAGACAGAGTTTTCTTTTTTTTTTTTCTTCTTCTTGTGATTAATTGTAGAGATAGAGAGCAAGGGACTAGAACCAATGTGTCCTATACGACTGCTGCTGTTTGTGCACTTGTAGACATTTTAAATGACAGACAGCATCCCAGCAAAAAACTGGCTCCATACAAGTGAGGCTCCCAGAAAACGACACAAAAATAACATTTAAGAGTAAATCATACTTACAACCCCAATTCCAGAGTTGGGAAAATAATCCAAACATTATCTGAATGCAAAACAAATGTTTTAATCACAAAACATGATATGATGAAAGTGACATTTTATTTTAATAGGAAATATCAGGACATCCTGATTGTGATGGCATCAACTTGTGTCAGCATTTTTGGGGCAGGGCCATGTTTACCACGGTTTTGCATCCTATTTTCTATAACACTGTTGTAAACATCTGGGAACTAGGAAGATCACCTGGCTTTGGGAAGGGAATGGTTATTACATTCTTGGCTGCTATAGGATTTTATGCTTCATGATCATTCAATGGAAAACCTATTGTCTTTCTGAAATATGCAAAGCTTTCCCTGAAAAAGATGAATATGTTCATGTTGCTCTGAAACCTTATTACACTTTTCCAGCACTGATGTCACTTTTCCAGATATGCTGTCCAGATGGTTCCTTTCCTCTTTATTATAGAGGATTCAGTGTCCATGGTTTCCACTAGGAATGTCAGATTTCCTTTTGCCAAATAAAGTTTTCGGCTTTACTTCACGTCCATTTTAAATCCGCTTTGGCCCAGAGAAGAGAACAGCATTGCTGCCTTACGTTTACATATGAATCATTCTCTGTATGACAGAGCTTTAACCTGCTGTTATAAATTACATAATGAAATGCCTTTAAAGATATCAATAATTGGAATTGATCTTGAACCTGTGTATTGATACCATTTAAGAATCATATCTGTTTATAATACATGTATATCACTAAAGAGCCTAGATTTTTCTAATGATTTGACATCATTCTATGTCGATGATGAACAAATCAAAATAATCCAAATGTTACATTTTGGAACAAATATTTTAAACTTGGTCATTTTTATTTTCCAGTTTTTTTTGTTTTTTCATTTACAAAGGTTTTAAGGCATGTTGCTGACCTTAAAGCAGCAACATGAAACTTACTCACTGGTTTTAGATGCCATCGTGATATTTAATATGCTCATATTTTGAGCTGCTGTTGTCCAGCAAAAGCCTGTGCATGACCTAGTATTATTTCTTAAAAGGTAAATTGTCTTTATACATCATATCTAGTTTATTGTGAATAAAATATTGATGTAATTTTAGAGATTTGTAAATCATTGCACGCTTTTTTTTTTTTTTTTTTTTTTTTTTACATTAGAGAACCTTCCTGCTCATTTAAATCGTAATTGAATGACTGTAATTTTTAAATCCAATATTCTGTGAATCATAATTTTTTGTTAATTATGTTGAATATTTTTTATTTAATTTGTTTGCGCATTTACATCTTTGGCACAAGTCAGATGGTACTTTAAAGATCTGAATTCTTTCATTACCTTGATACTCCAGTGTTTCTGGACTGATGAAGGATTTCTTCAGGATTTATTCTCCATCAGTTATACTTTCTTTATCATGTTTACATCCACTGTGGTGAATAGCCAATCACAGCTGACACTGAAAGAGAGGCGGGGACACTTTCTGGACAGGTTTCAAATCAATCACAATCAGATACACTTCACCAATTAAAAAACACGTCTCTGGACTGGATGTAGACATGAACACCTGCAGATAACTCACACACTTACATATATGACATGATACTTCTGCACAGCTGACTGTTACCCAATGAGTAATAATAATTTAAATAAATAAGAAGACAAACAAACAGACAAAAAGAAAAAAAAGAATGGAGAGAGAGTCAAACAGTAAACCTTGTAAACCCATGAGCATATTTTGAAATGGAGGTGTCTACAGAAACATAAAAACCTAACAGTATGTGTAATGCAGCTTCATGCAGTGATTATACTAGAACATTTTGGGTTTGGTGTTTGGGACTCAGGTATGACTATAATGTCTGATGATGCATGGTTTGTACTTTCATAACGGTTAACTATCTCATTTATTTACCTCCTAATCTCACACAAATTGTCAAAATAAACTCAAATCAGCAACTCTGTTCAGTGTATTAATCTGTCAGTCAAGAAGTGGTTATTAACACTGGACAGTTGAATCTTTTCTGTCAAAGAGCATCATCAAAGTTTGCTTTTTTAATTTTTACACTCTGTGGTCTTTTTCTATTTTAGGTTTTTGTGGCATTTCAGTGTTATTTTGAGGAGCCAAACAATTAATTTTAAAGAAAGAGAAAGACGCAGAAACACAGTCCTGGAAAAGCAGCCAAAGTGTGACATAATGTAAGAAGAACTAGGGCAAAGTCGTCATACACAGGAAGTCCAAGTATCCCTGCTGTGAGTTATCACATCACCAAAGTAGTACACTGGTTTGTAATTGATTCATGTACCAAAACAAATGTAAGTAATGTGCTGATATAGAGACATTGATGCCACTTTCCCCGAGAAGAACTCTGTAAGTAAACTCTCATTCACTCAGTCTATTGATTATAGCTCTTGCCTTCTTGGTCAACAGAATATTCGATGCAATTGTAAGCTGTTCCTTTGAGCAAACAAAAATCTTTATCTCTGGTGCAGCTCCAGTGTCTGACAACTTTGGTATCAAACACACAGGAATTTAAGAGTCAAGCATCTCGTATCAGCTCAGGGAATTTATCTCAGGGTCCTTTATTTTATTTAGTAAAATGTTATTTGGATAAGTCATGGCATCAAAATGCTTCAATATAAAAGATTCTTCATTCGCAAATGATTTTAAAATATTTATTGTAAAATTATATCATGTTTTAAAGCAGCACTACTAAACTTTGGCCGATTTTTCCACGCCTTCTAATGAAGGTTCAGCATCTGTTTTGCATCTTGCCTCTTCTCTGAGCTCTAAGCAGTAAAAGCACGTCCAATGGTATTTCTTTCTCTATTACTTTCTCTCTTTCTTTTCCCTTTTCTTGTGTTATTTATTGGATCTGCCATGCTGTGTGTCTAAACCATTTATTTCCATTTGCTGGTCTTGACAAAATGCCATAAAGCAAAACACGATTGTAACATGATCATCTGAGCTGAAACAAAAAGTTATGAATTACATTTTCACAGGTCAAGGATGCAAGAGGGTAAGGGTGGCTCCAGGAGTTTTCACAATGAATGCCAGCATAGTATCAAAACCAATCAGAGTTTTAATGCTAAAAACTTGCTTTCAGTCAGGTGTATCTAAAGTTGGTTCTTGAGGGATGCTATCCTGCAGGTTTTTCATGCGTCTCTTCTTCTACACACCTGTCTCACATTAAATGGATCCAAAAGCTTATGAGGTTCAATGACTCATTCATTTAAGTCAGGTGTATTGGACTGGGATGCATGGAAAACCTACAGCATTGTGGCCCTCAAGGACCAGAGCTGGACATCCCTGCTTTAAGTCTTGCAATAGAAAGTTCTGAAAATAATGATTAGAAATCATTTAGATTGGTAAGCCTAATGAAAAAACTTTATGAATCAAATTAGATACTGATTAAATCTTAAAACAATGATAAAGAACAAAAAAACAGAGAACCTTTCAAGAAAACACTGTAACAACCTGAGAATAATGACTTCTCTTTCACTATTCTGAAAACAACATGAAGCTTGCACAACTTTATAAAACCAAAACAGATATTAAGTAAACCTATGCAAATACTTCATTATTTGTCATTATTTGGATGCCAAATTCTTATCACCAGAAAATAAATGATCTTGTGAGGTGCTGCCTTCCATCACTATTTTAAATAGCAGGTCCTTATCTTGAGCTATTAAGTTATTATTTTGAGCTATTTTCTCATTCAAATCAATTACTGAAATTAACCTTCCTCACATTGACAGAAATACACTTCCAAAAAATTCAAATGAAAGTAAAGAACATAAGCGGTTAACAGATTTTTTCCCCCACTTTTTCTAATTCTTTTGTCTTTATTTGTTCTACCTGTTCTGATACGTGCAGGCAGAGTGACAAGGCTTTAATCAGAGCTGTGTGGAGGTGCGATAATAACAGGGCTGTACACTAACCAGTGCAAATGAGACCAGCAGGGCTGATAATGAAACATATAATGTATGGTTCTTTGTTTGCATGGTGTGAATTCTCACCAAACTACAGCGAGGAAGAAGGACACAGGATTGAGACACCATCCAGAGGATCAGAGTGGTATTACAGACAGGAAGGAAAAAAAACGAGTAGGAGTTGAATTTCTTTCCTTTTTTTCTGTTTTAGCTCATTCGTCTCTGAGAAGGCTCCCTGAATCACAGCAGTGGTCACCAGATGGTGCTGCAAAGGCAGATTTGATCCATGTGTTGCTCCTATAGGCAGGAGCATGAAGGAATGAGGAAGTACAGGGGCCCTTGCATCGACGTAATCATCATAACTCTGCTGTGTGCTGTGCCGACAACTGACTGATGGAGGCTGTAAATCCAGCACAGGAGAAAAGAAGCTATTTTATATGCTGTGGAAGAGATTGATGTGTTGCACTTTGGAAATTAGAGAGGTGCTTGGGTGACGATGGTCCCTACTTCTTAATGGAAAAGTCAAATCATCACCACTTGTCATCACATTAACAGGATGTTGTTTTTAGAATTTTTTAAAATCTTTTTTCTTTTAAGAAATGAATATGTTTTGCCTTTGTTATAATATTGTACTAAATAGCTGCTTGCTGAGTACAGGAATAAGTATATTAGTGTACAGACACTATCCACAACTGGGTTATATGTGCTCACTTGTTGTTTTATTTTGTGCACTACAAAACATTGTGGATTTTGGTGTAAATAGTGTCATGATATGATTAGATGCCCAACAGCAGGAGTGCTTAGGACTATTTCCAGCAGCCCAGAGGTTGGCATTGACTTGGGATGTAGGCAGAAAAAAAAGGAGCAGCAGATGGAGTGTCCCATTAGCAGTTGTCCTGTTTTCCTGGGCCAGCTGCCACTCTTTGGGTCTCTCTGTGGGCTTGTCTTCTCCCCTGAGTCAGCAAAGTAAACTTACTTTTATATTTGTTTTTTTTGATTTTTTATTGCTTACTGTAGTAAACATGAAATTTAATCACACAAAGCTTGATTTTTGGACCATTCAGATTAAATGTAGGAGTCTAGAGGCTTTTCTCTGCAGAGATGAGCCAGCAAAACACCTACAATATATGGTGCACCCTAACACCAGACTATCCTCTCTAATTGAAGACTTCAAGCCTGTTTCACATCTAATCTCACCTTCTTAAATATAATTTCTGGCAGGGGTGTGATGTGGTCAGGGTTGTTTTATGTTTCACCTGATGTATCACTGAACGCCAAACATGAACACAGATACTTGTGCTCTCAGTGCAAGTTCATGTTAACATAGGCTTTAATGGGTAAATAACAGCAAGCTCATGTTTACGTTGTTGCTTTTCCACAAACAAGAAACACACAGAGATAATTTTTCTTTACTGGAAAGGCCAAACAGCTACAACAAAGGAGGTGGCACTGGTGCTTTGATGCTGCAATACGTGATGGAAGTTACATTTATAACTCCTGCTGCACTTATAATTTCAGCTGGAGGTGAAGTCATGGCAACATGAGCTACAGTTGCATCACAGCTGCAAGGTGAAAAAGTGAAAACACTGGAGATAAAAAGAAAAACATAAGCAACAACATACTTTTGTTCACACGCTTAAGCCTCTGTGACAAAGGTTATCACTGATTCTGTTCATAATTTTTATGGACAGAGTTTCTACACAAGAGCTGCACGATGGAATAGTGGTTAGCACTGTGGCCACACAGCAAGAAAGTTGGAGGTTTGATCCTTGGCTTTGGCTCTCTGTGGCCTTTCAGTGTGGAGTTTGCATGTTCCCCTTGTGTGTGCGTGGTTTCTCTCCAGGTATTCTGGTTTCCTCTCATCATCCACAGACATGAATTGTTTTCTCTAAATTGCCCATAGGAGTGAGTGTGAACACTGTGATGGACTGGCGAGCTGTCAGGGTGTACCCTGCCTTTCACCCAAAGACCGCTGGGATAGGCTTCAGAATCATCGGATGAAGTGGTTAGGATGATGAATGAATGAATTTCTAGGTGTACCCGAGGTGTTGAGGGAATCCAGTTTGATGGCCTCAGGATTGGGTCTCTGCTTTTTGCAGATGACGAGGTCCTGTTGGCGTCATCTGGCAGAGTGACTGACAGCTGAGTGTGAAGCGGCTGGGATCAGAATCAGCACCTCCAAATCTGTGACCACAGTCCTCAGGCAGAATAGGGTGGATTGCCCTCTTCGGGTCGGGAGTGAGGTCCTGCCTCAAGTGGAGGAGTTTAAATATCTTGTCTTGTTCACGAGTGAGGGAAGGATGGAGCGCGAGATCGACAGGCAGATCAGTGAGGCGTCTGCAGTAATGCGGACTCTGCGCCGGTCTGTCGTGGTGAAGAAGGAGCTGAGCCAAAAGGAAAAGCTCTCGATTTACCAGTCGATCTCTGTTCCTACCGTCACCTATGGTCATAAGCTGTGGGTTGTGACCGAAAGAACAAGATTTTGTGTACAGGCGGCTGAAATGAGTATCCTCCACAGGGTGGCCGGGCTCTCTCTTTGAGATAGGGTGAGAAGCTCGGTCATCCTGGAGGGGCTCAGAGTAGAGCCTCTGCTCCTCCGCATCGAGAGGAGACAGTTGAGATGGCTTCGGCATCTGGTCAGGATGCCACCTGGACGCCTCCCTTGTGAGGTATTCCGGGCACGTCCCTGCAGGAGGAGATCCCAGGAAGACCATGAACACACTGGAGGGATTATATTTCTCGGCTGGCCTGGGAACGCCTTGGGATCCCCCCCACAGAGCTGGCAAATGTGGCTGGGGAGAGGGAAGTCTGGGCTTCCCTGCTTAGGATGCTGCCCCGGCGATATGACCCCAGATAAGCAACAGAAAATGGATGGATGGATGGATGGACGTTTAAACCTTCAAAAGTCCATCGTGATGTCTGTAAACACAAAACAAATGTTACAAGACAACAGTACAGAAATGATAAACACGTCATAATCAATGTTTACTTCTTCATTGTTTACAGGTAATATCCTAACTTCCAAGCTAGGGGTGCCCAGCTGAGGGCCACAATCCTGCAGGTTTTCCGTGTATTATTGTTCCAACACACCTGACTCAAACTAGTCCCTCATTGTGCAGAACTTCATTGGCTGTTGGATTCTTTTAATGGAAGCCAGGTGTGTTGGAACAGGAATATCTCAACCGCAGATACTAATTTTATACAGTAACTATTGTTCAGTCTTTCCTTCATGTGGCTAACAGTATCTCCTGCCAATAACAGATATTATCAAATTCAAAGAAGATGCACCCTCCTATGGTCAAGATAGGAACTCCATGTGAGGGGTAATGGTGCCATGACAGGGAGGGTTGCATTGTAAAAAGAATGTATTTTAATTCAAACCATTATCACTTTCTACCTCGACCCTGCTAAAGATTTGATGTAAAACTCAACAAAGAAGTGTGAAAAGTTATTGTAAATCATTGTCTTGTGACTTATACATGAGGTTAAAACCAATAAACATTCTAAGTTAAAAGTTAAATGTGAAGTGGCCCAATGAGCCACTGCTCCTTTCTGCTTTTGGATACTTTATGTTTTCTTAAATAACAGACTTGCTATTGCTTTTTGCTCTGATGTGGAAAAACACCAGTTCATCATTCAGCATGTAGTACTTTCTGGGATGAACCTTTTATTTGTTTTCAAGGTAAGAAAATACAGTTTTAGCTGGTAGACTTGTTTCTGTAACTAACCAGTTGTACTAAGTTAAATGCAAATTTAACATACACAAATATCATGTACAGTAACTTTAATATGAAGTTGAAGTGATACTTTACACGCAGTGTTAAATGGCAATGCCTTGAAGCTTATTAATAAATTGAAAACATTACAATATTTTTCTTAAGATTTGGTATATTTTTTTCCTTCAAGTATTTGCTTAAACTATTTCACTTCTACTTTTAATTAGATCCAGCTTTTAACAGTTTTTTTTACTTCCATAGAAATTTGCATTTGTGCTTCGTGTTGTTTGCTTAATGTACACTTCAGTCAGTTTTCCAGAATACATGTCACATACTCAGAAACAGCAGAAGTCATGGTGTAGATTTGACAGCATGTCATGTCTAATACAGTGCATACTCAAAATGATAGTAAGTTAAGGAAAAATTATGAGCAAAAGGCAAAAAAAAAGCTATAATTACATAATGCACTCGCAGCATAGATCATTACTATTACTGCATAGTAATAACCATCATCATCCTGATGTGTATATGTGGTCCCTGTGGTGGGTTGAGACAAAGCCAGCGACCCTGTCTCTTCCTGTTACTTTAGTAATGCCATATTGTAATGATGAGATTTTCATACTCAGACAAGCAGGCTTTATCCATCAGAGACTCTCTTCCACCATTTGAAGAATGGTCGCATGGTGGCTTTACACCATTTCATTCACCAATCAAACCCACACAGATAACAGAACCACACATGGATCTCTACACACATGTCCCACTTTTTCAACAACCTTTTTTCACTCCTCTTTTTTTTTTTTTAAATAGCTCTTTGTTCTCTGCCCATGTCTATTTTTATCCCTGCCTTCACGGGAGGAGTCAGAGAAATGACGAGGCTTGGGAGACTTGTTCATCTCCATGGCAACTATATTGCAAGCCTTCATTGTCTAATATTGCCTTTTCTTCTGTGCTGTATACCTTTGTATACCTCCTCTTATTAACAAATTTGTTCAGGTCTGTATTTCAGCATCCTTCCTCTCCAGCTGCTTTTTGGAGGTCTTATTTCTTGCATGCTTCCTCCCCTGGATCCTCATCTCTCCATGCTTGTCCACCTCTCACCATTCCCCTCCCCCCAGAAGCGGATTGAGCTGTCATTTCCTCTCTGAACCAATGGGCGTGCTGTTGGAGAGTAATTCTTTACTAACCCACGCCTCACTCATAAAACACCGTTTGGATGCCATTCGACTTGCCACCACTGTGAGGCCTACTTTCATGAGCCTGGAAATCTCTGTGGGTTTTGTTCGATTCATGGGGGTTTCCCCATTCCCCCTCCCCTCCACCCCTTTTTACTGGATCCTGCTGAGAAATGCAAATTTTACTGGCACTTTCTCAAGTTAATATCTGCAGTATGGCACCCTCTTTTGAAACATACGCTGCCGCCTACTATTTTTGCCACTGATTTCACTTCTAGCATACATTTGTTTTGCATATGAGTTCATTTGTTTTTTTTTTTTTTCCTCATTGAGTGGTGTTTTTAAAACACTTTAACATAAAATCCTTCATGCATTTTGATGGTAGGTGATAGTATTTTTCAAACACGTCAAATAGATTCATTATACTGCCTATTTAATTGCACAAATAAATTCATTAAGAAATTTAAAAATCCCGGCATCGTGTTCAACAGCATCCTTATTATTACATCACAAATTTCACAACCATTAGTCATCTCTTCATCAAAATATTTCAAGCCATTGTAACACACTGCCTTTAAAGAAAAAGAAGACAGGACATGCATGCATTCAATTCCACTTGCGGGATTCCTTTGTGTCACGTGTCCAGGCAGCGCAAACATATGCTGTCAGAGGGAGCGTCTGTGTTCACTGGCATGAGGTGCACAGAAAACACACAGAGAGAAGTAGAGACAGTCATAGGAGCTATAATGGTACCAACATGAAGGGGGTGGGGGCTCCTAAGGAAGGCACTCAAATGAAACATGAGCATGAGACGGAAATATACCACACAGAGGCGAAAAGCAGACTGATGCACATCCTCATATTTAATACAGCCTGCATGCTATTAAAAAGTGAAAGAATATCCTGCCCCCAGTCTAGCAATGCTACGTGAGATAATGAAGTTAATTATGTGTTACCTTTGTGCCAGTCCACAACCATAGACAGATGCCAGCGGCCCCAAGGAACTAAGTGCTCACCCACCGTCTTCCAGATTGCCCCTAAAAGAAACCCTTTCACTTGTCGGCCTGTTCCCTATGGCAACAGTCTGCTCCCTCTATGTCACCTGCCTGTGATGGAGCAGGTGGACCCAGCGGGGCCAGGCAAAGGCTTCACCTGTCACACTAACAGAGCTGTCCCACACATGCCAACACGAGTAGAAAAGCAGGTGCCGACAGCTAAACCTGCAATATTTCATGCAGGTTTCTTTACTCAAAATACACGTAAACAACTACATACACACACTTACACGTACATAGACATGTCTATCTATCTATCTATCTATCTATCTATCTATCTATCTATCTATCTATCTATCTATCTATCTATCTATCTATCTATCTATCTATCTATCTATCTATCTATCTATCTATCTATCTATCTATCTATCTATCTATCTATATAAAGCAAGCGAGAGAGAGAGATTGGGTTAGAGAAATGCATATTCACATGTGATTAGAGTGTACATACATATTACAGATTACAGGTGCTGATTCAAAGGGGACACACATTTCTTTGTTGTGTCCTTACAGTTTCTCCTACCACCCAAGCCTGTAGCTCGTGTCATGCTGCTTGATCATGGTGAGGCAGTTGTGCACTCGCTGCATCTCAATGTTCTGTTTATAAGACACTGAAGCAGAATGGATGATAAAAGTAAACAGATCTTTTAAATCTTGAATAAGCAGCTGTCTAGCAGCATGGCCACTGTTATATTCTTACAGCTGCTTCTGCTAACTCCTTCTGTTAACTCCTATCTCAAAGATGTCCTAATAAAAAACAAGCTGGATGATCCTCTATTGGCCACAAGCACAACCAGGCAAGTGCAGCAGCACTACAATAGAAGGATAGTTTGATGGTAATATCCCAACAATAACGTATTCCTTTTAACAAAAAAAAAAAAAAGAAAGAAAGAAAATCACATGATTCCGTGCTTTTTTGTCTCTCTTACTACCATCTCATTTGCATATTTTTTGTTTTTGTTGCCAGACAACATGACAGATCTAAAATAAGAACTGTAATGCAGATATGTGAACTAGCTTTCACTTTGTCAACATTATTTCTGGAATAAACACATGATAATACCTGTTGAATCCTTGGCTGTGACATTAGTGAAAACTCATCACCCTCTCATGTTATGTTCCCTTAGCTTGGCATGATCATGATAACAGCTGGAGGACACATCATACCAATAAGGCTACTGCTGACATAGCTAACTAGACTCACCCTGCTGTCTGAATCTTAATCGTTTTATCTTGCATGTGTGTCTGTTTCTCCATGTTTTTTTCCTCATATTTTTCTTTAAACAATGGCTGCTGGTTAGTTAGAATGCACAGTTTGCAGCAGCATTTTAATTTATTTATAGTTCTGATGCATTTTTTAGCATTTTGCACAAGCACAATTGAACATGTTGACTAGGAAAAAAGAGCCTTCTCGCTAGTGAATGACCACTAAATTCTGACAGTGTCAGAATAACAGTGTCAGAATTTAGTGCCTATCGATCTTAAGTCATAAGACTGTTGCAACAACAGTTTCGGAGAAGCTCTGACACTGTAGAGCAGCTGCTTTGATGCCATGGCCAGAGATATTTCTCTATGTTTTCATGCTGTGAACCATTTGTCTGGCACTGTATACACACAGCTTATAGCAACATTTCCTTCCATCCATCCATCCATCCATCCATCCATCCATCCATCCATCCATCCCTTTCAACTACTTATCCAAATCAGACTGCACCAGACACTTTTCCCAACACTCTATCAAGTCTTGGATCTTCCCTGAGATGCACATTTCCCATCAGCTTTATGTCCAAAGCATATCTGACATGTCAGGATTCACCCATCTTTGTTTTAATTTCAGTCGCAAGTTAGTAGGCCTACTTAATCGCAACCTGTAGCATGTACTCTGCCTCTTGCCTGATAGCCACTGGGTTAGGCTCTAGTCTTCTTATGACCCTGCATTTGAATAAGCAGGTATAGATAATGGATGTATTGATAATAAGTACATTTGTGGGAACGTGAAATGTCACTGGAGCTGCACTATCACTGAATTATGACAAAAGTAGACTGCCTGTACAGTATGTTCCCATTCTTTTTACCTCATCAGAATAGGATCACTTGTTGCCAGTTTTTTTCCTACTCCTAGTCCACTAGTAAAAGATATGGGACAACTTTTTATCCGTACTGCACACAGGAGGAGGCAGAGGTCAAAGGCCCCAAACTATGTAATAAGATGCCCGAGGAAATCAGATCAGCTGATGTGATTATCCATTTTTAAATCTCTTCTAAAAAAATACTTTCATCTGAGAATCTTCCCAGATTTCATCTGACACTACTGACTGCATTTACAGAGGAATTTACTGTTGTAATGGTTAAGTAATTAAGTAGTTTTACTTTAATTTATTACTACTGTGTGAAGAAGTTGTAAAATTTGCTTCAAAAAGTGATATACGAATAAATGAAGTTATTACTCTTTCACACGAATGTGACTGCTCTTTCATATTTCTTTCAGAGGCATGTAACCCTACACACGTTTCCAACATTAAAACTCTGTGTCTCTGACTCATTTGATTGTATACTTACAGTTAGAATTTACAGTCCTGGAGCAGTCATTGTTCTGCAGTGTCCCAATGCCGAGTAAATGCACTTCACAACTTTCTATTCCAGCCCAGACCATCTTTTGCTGAATGGTGCTGGGTCTGCTCCAGCAACTGGATATCAATATGCCATTTTGAATGAACACCATGACTGATTAAACAAAGAAATGCAACAGGGACGTCAAAGTAAGACAGGAGTGAACAGCCGACGGACTTTTACTGGCAGAAAATGGAGAACATGGATGCCAAAGTGGGAAATTCTGCCAAATTTTAAACATGTACAGTATTTCCAAATGTAATGATGTACAGATATATAGTTTTAACTGCACCTATCAACTCAGTTTACCACAACAGCAACTGGATTTTATGTCTTTGAAAGAAAATTCTCACCTTTAATTAATTTAATTTAAACAAACTATTATTTGCTTGCAGATAATGGTGCTCCAACATTTACTTTAGTAGAATCCAAAAAAGTGTGTTGCTGACAAATAACGGACCACACATGAAGTATACAGATCCTTAATGCGCCACTTAAATAATAGAAGGAGAGATCTAATGTTGGGATTACAGTATCTGAGTTCCCCCCACCCTGAAATTCAGTGCCATCAATACTGGCAGTGAGATGTGTTGTGACGAGTACTCTATCAATACCTCTGGGCAGAAGGAGGTAGATTCATAAATCAATCCTGTCTTTGACGTTCTGATTGTACAAGAACACATACAGTAGCAGAACAAGATGGCATGTCAGCACTCCCCCCAAACAGAAACAAATGAAAAATAAAATGACAATGGCAATTACTTGTTCTGCTATGGTCAAAAAGTGCTACACTATTTAGAACATTTTTTAATTGGCCATACTTCACATTTTTTTGCAGCATGTTATTTTTATATTATTATTTCAAGGGATATCTGAACGAAGGAGATTGCATCATTAGGCTTTTATGCAGTTTAACCTGATTTTGCAGAAATGACAATACTAGAATGTGCTGTCGTATTAAAATACCAGTTCAAGCAATATTCAGTGTATCAGTACTTTCAGGTAAAATTAATTTAAAATTGAAATAGTTTTTCACTCCACACATGCATGTCTTCCTTTTGTCATCCCTCTGTGGTAATGTCATGACAAACGTGCAGGGAGATGAATGTCCACTGAGGACAGGATGACGTCTGGGATGAATGATATAATGGTCTCTAAAGCTCTTTACCAAAATCAAAACCCGAAGATACTCTTCAAAAGTACGATGCGAGGCCGAGGGTATTAAAGCTTCTTATCTGACTAAATTTTTCTGTACAATCTGAAAACAGTTTCTATTCTTAGACACAAGGCCAGTGCATATGAGTGTTGATGTGTGTGGACAAAGTGATATTGCACCTACTGTATACTTTCCTGTCCACTATGTACATCCCTTTCTCTTAAAAGGGAGAATATCTGTAGAAGGGTGCTGGGGTCAAACCTTTGGTTCCACAGTTACTCTCAGTTGGGAAATCAATGAAAGGCGTCCGCAAAGGGCTCCCCTAGGACAGTTCACATCTGCACGAATCAGCACTGTTTTGTCACCACCATTTTTTCTCAGCTCTGTCAGATGAGATCAGGAGGCACAAATGTGCCACATTTTGCACACCTACACTGGATCTTCACATGTAAATAACCATAAAATAACCATAAGATACTCAAGAGAGAGTATATATATATATAAATATATATATATATATATATATATATATATATATATATATATATATATATATATATATATATATATATATATATGTGTGTGTATATATATATATATATATATATATATATATATATATATATATATATATATATATATATATATATATATATATATATATATATAGATAGATAGATAGATATGGATAGATATAGATAGATAGATATAGATAGATAGATAGATAGATAGATGTACACCATACACATGAATGATTTGCTCTTTTGTGTTGCACATCTATGTGCTTTCCAGGTCCTAGGCCCTAGCGTGTTCTGGCCTTGTCTTTGCTTGATACCGTACAGTATATGAGTTTCTCCCCCCGGGTCTCTTAGACATGCAGAATACTGAGCTGTGCACATTTAGGTTGACAGATTAGTTTACATTTGGTTTGACACCATGAGAGAAGGGCTTGGCTGGCCTGCAGTAACGACCGCTGCGTCCTGGGTTGGTTTAGTGTGAAAACATGGCCTGCTGGGGAGAAATATGGAGGTTCAAAGCTCGACCCACAGGACCTGCCCATGGGTTCACAGCCCCCATGTCTTTGGAATACAAGGTGAGTCATCTATATGGGAGTCTGTATAGACCAAGCAAAGCAGAAAGAAGCCCTGGGGAAGATTCTGTTTCTAAATTAGTGGCCACTAAAGGCTACATTACGGAAGAATGCATAATCAGGCTTCAAGTGCGCTTAATTCAGCAATGGCCATCTCAAAGAGGGAGAAAACAAGTCAGTCAGTCATGCTCTTATTTGTAATATTGACAGTGATTAAAGTATATGCATCATGTGCTTAATTATGGCATAAATCTTTTAATAGCTGATTGAGTCATATGCATGCTTTGCATTTATGCATTGCATGATGTTAATTATGCAATGTGTTTAAATGCTGAGGTTTGGATGAAGTCAGATTTTTTTTCATGAATTTTAGAACACATATGAAGCTAATAGGAGCTCCTTATACCTGATTTATTTGCTCCCATTCATGTGAGGCCACCTTACAAGAAGTGTAGCGCAGCTGCTTTGAGATAGCTCAAGTCCCTTGGCTGTCCCCCACCTCACAAACACACACGTGCACACAGACACACACGCATAAACATACATGCCCACACCTCTGTTTACCTCGTGTGGGCTCTGCAGCTGTTTCTGCTGGGAGTCTGTGGATTTAGATCATTACAGCAAGATAAAAAAGAAAACAAGAAAAAAATATTCTTGTATGATTAGAATGAATAAAATCAAATGACAAATATTTTACAGGTTCCACTTTTATGAGAACATAGTTGTGCACTTACGCCCCAATACTCATGTTGTTGAACAATTCCTGGAAGCTTCCAGGAAAAGTACACTTAAGAAATGCTTTTAACCTCAAACTGCACCACAGGAGATCTCTAATGTGCACCAGTTTCTGGCTGAACATGGGTGCTTCTGGCTGTGACAGTCTACTGTATGACACTATCTGCTCAGTTTACCTACCTTTAAGATTAAACTAACTGTGCCTTAAAAAACGTACATTAATGAACCTATTTGATGTTTTGTACCTACATGTATACCTATTGTGACAGGTACAGAATTAACTTCCACTCCCACCACTTTGTACTACATGGTGGTCAGGGGTTGACTGATACCCCGGTCCAGGTCTGGGAGGAGATCCCTCATCACAACATCCATCGTTTCAACAGAAGCACACATGTTGTAGGGGGAGTGTGAACACACTAGTTTAGGCCACAGACACTACTGAACCTCATTTTGAATTGTCTGCCTAGAAGTTGGGTCAACAAGTCATCAGATCTTTCCACTTTTAGTTTGAGTATGTTTCTGTATCATGGATATGATTCCTAATGATCATCAATGAGACCTCCATGAGTTAATGATTATAATTTCCATCAATTTTCAAAACATCCCACTATCCGATGAATTATGTTTATATTTGTTTCAATTGAAATCTACAGAATTTCATTCAAATTCTAAGATGCCAAAATCATGGTTTAGGATGTACCTTGGTCATGGCTGGTACTTTTTCAGGATAGTAAGGGAACAAATGCAACACATAAAACTGCTTAACTTTGGTGTAAAACAATACATTGTAAAAAAAAAAAAAACCCCCAACATATTAAAGGGAGGAAGGAGTGTTTCAAGAGAAAGGTAAAGATAAATCACTTAGTCTTATATAAATATTAATTTAATCCACAGCACATTGATTTCCTTTAAAATGAAAACTGTAATTGCATGTAAGCCGTAAAATATAATGATTAGTTGCCAGGTCATAACATGTTCAGGTATAAAGTATTGTTTGAATGAACACAGCTTATCAGATAAAGTCTGTATTCAGTAACAATCATTCAACTATTACACATGTCTTTTCTTTTTCTTTTACGTTACACTATTTGTTATCAAAGTCAAAAGCAGTCAGAAAATTTAAAGATGACATAGTCCCTTTTAAACAGGTCTTGAAAATGGAAACTATTTAAATGCTATAAGGGAGTAATAGGGCCTTCATGCTATCGCCTCACCCCATGTAAAGGGGTGAGGCGATAGGCGGAACACAACCAGCAGACTTAATCTTATCCACTTGTCTTTGTTAATTTACGTATATCACCAGAAAGTCAAAGTGCTCCCAAACTAGAAAGGTTTTCCAGCACTATCTGTTGCTAACCATGAGGCTGTAGCTATAGTACAAGACAGTTACCAAACAATCCAAATTCATGTACCGTTCTACCCCTGATATTAACACTACATTGGCAAAATAACCACCAACACCCACTTTATCAGCACAGACTTACTCAATATACTTGTTTATAGACACTGCCATTGCATGCCACTGACCAACCTTCTTGCAAGGCAACAGTACTAACCTGAACATCACTAAGCTGCCATGAAAGCAGCAAGGAGATGAAAGACAGAAAAACATACTGATATTTCCGACACTGTTGAAACAGTTATGAAACACAAATACATTGTATTAATGAGCACAACTTTTTTTCCCGGGTGGACCAAGATACAAATGACAAATTAGAGCTTATTCTTTGGATTTCATGAAACTGATATAAAGTTTTTCTTAAATGGAAAACAGAGAAAAAAAAAAAGTTATCTTTCATTGATTGAAGGTGGGGAGGTAAACAGGACTGTCAACCAGATGCCTCCACTGGCTTCTCATTTAATGCACACCAAAAAGTCATTTTTCGTCCTCACTGGATGATGAGTCCGGCACCGCTTGTAAAAGAGGCAAGTATGTCATTAATTCAAACTGAGCCTCATCCTGACATTCAGTTTATTTCTTTTTAAACTTATACAGTTTTATACAACTGCTAGAAAAAAAAACAAAAAAAACAACTAAACTTCTTCTTGTTCTTTTGCATGCTTACTTAAAAAGCATGTACTCTTTAACAATAAATGTTTTAATTATTTTCCAAATCAATTCATGGGATTAATCAGTTTTTAAATCAGCATTATAGCTTTGTAAATCAGTATGAAAATCATTAAGTATGTTGTCATTACTGGTGTAATAGGATGATGAAGAGGAAATATGGTTAACTTACAGCTTCTTCTCCAGCCAGTGCAACCGCATATTGATCTGATCTCATCAGTGAGGGCAATGATGCATAAATAATGGTTGTGGATGGATAATCACGACAAAAATGGCTCTTGCGTCCAAAGTTACAATTAATAAAAGGGAAACAATGTTTCACTTTTAAACTAAGTGATCGGTACAAATCCTCATCAACACTATACAACATATTTTTAAAAATGTCTCCATTTCAGAAAAATACTGATTAGTCACAATGTTAATGTTCCACACTGTCTCCAAATATGCTTTATACTGTCAACAACAGCAGTAACTGTAAAGTGTCTGCAGCCCATTTACTCCCAATGTAGATTAGGATAGACACGAAGCAGAAAAGAGAAAGAAAATCTCTGATAAAGTGGAACTGAAAGGGGCAAAGTGCCACTGCTACTAAACTTTTATATGTGGCTTTTGAACATGAACGCTCTTTTAAAGCTATGCATAGTTAACATGGTGTCAAATGGGTAGACGGTGCTGACCTCAGTTGTTTCGCTGCAGTTCTATCATCCAATTATGCTGTGATAGATTTAGTGGTGGAGCTGGACACTTGGATTGTGATTTGATGAGCCAGGCGATGCGCTTTAGTGGTTAGGCTTGCACAGTGATCTGAATCGTATGGATGGCATCCAGTCACACTCTGCCTGTAATGCTTGCTTGACTAATGTGAAATTCATTATGTCCAGAGAAGATTTCAAGCATTGATCATGACTCCTATTTTTTTTTTTTTAACTGCATCTATAAATACAGCCTTAATAACTGCATCTCAACAGGAGGTAGTTTTATTTTTGGGTTAGAACACTGAATCTTAGATCCTCAGAAGAACTGCCAGTGATGATTGTATTTATTTTCTTAACTTTATTTTTATACATTTGGAAGCAGACTTACAGATATTTAATACAGTTATTGATTCAACAATAAAAGCAAAATTTTGTCATGGAGTATATGATAGTCAGTGTATAAATAATGTTACGATGTAAAAAGTAACAGACATTAAAGTTTGGGTTTGCAATTGGTGAGTGTCACGGCTAATACAAAGTTCGAGCTAAATACTGACACTGTCAATAAACATTTAACATCTAAAGGCAAACAGACACACTCACAAAAAAAACCTAAATGCTGATAATAAACCAATTATCACCTGATCCCACTAACAAGGAGGATTTCATTTTTGAAAATAACATTTGTGACATTTTTGTTAAAGACGCATTATGCAGTGGTGTAATGTCATAGTAATTGGCCTTGTAGTATTTTTTGTGCCCCAACCATGCCCTAAACACAAATACACACTTGCGCGCACAGGGATAGAAGCACATATTCAAACCTGGACAGATACACACACAGCTGCTTGAGAGAACTGATGTCATTAACATGTAGGTTAGTGACTGGACACACATTCATCCTGTAAAAGTTCAGGATACCGTTATAATTGTGGAGCTGGCAGGCTACTGCTGGCTGGTGGGATACTAACTTTAGCCTATGTTGTCTGGCTTTCAGGAAAAACTTATTTAATTTGGTCATTATAGCTTTACTCTCATCCTGCTCATGTCTGATCAGCCAATAAGAGTGTGTATAGCCGTCTGCATACATTCTGTGCTGGGCGATCCTTGAAACACGTTAGACACGCCATATTTGTTTGGTTTTCACAATTTGTTGTTTAAGCTTTAAAAGTAAAGCAGTGTACATGGGGTAAATATTAATCTGATGCAAGATATTATGGAAGGCTGGAAAATGAAGTGTATTTTTTTCTTCCCTAAACGTGATGAGCAGCTGTTTTCTTCCTTATGGGCCCTGACCACGTCTGGGACCCGATTCTGCTGCACCAGGTGCATTGTTGATATTTATGCCACTGGACTAAGGTAACCTCAAAACTTTACATTCCAGACTTCTTTAATGACACAGTAATATTTATAATATGCATTTCTGGAACTGTTGCAGCCCAGCAACTTCCCGAAGCTGAGAAAACGCACCATACAACACCACATCATGTTGCAGCCGAGTTTCTCTTCACATGCTGGCAAGCGAACGTAAACACACAGGCCATTTTGAACAGGGAAGGGAAAGAATGTATTATTGGAGGAATAACGGAAAAGAAAGGGAAAAAGGGACAGGACAAGAGTCAAGATAAGACTTTCTTTTGCTGGCTGGATAATGTAGTCGAATCAGCTGATGATAGGAGGAATACTGTCAAAGTTCTGGAGAGCATCTCTAATGCTGGTGGGATTACAGTAGCTGAACTATAAGAAAGATGTAGTATTTTGTGGTACTACCATTTACAAAGTGATGTAAGATCTTGGAACTAAAAATATAACCATGGGACGGTTCATATACGCAAATACTGACCAGTGTTTTTTTTTTTTTTTTTTAAAGCAAATATAAAAATCTGTTTTGGCTGCTCTACTCCATCACATAGTGTGTTATAATGTTTAAAATCTAAAACACTTCAGAGTAATAACAGACAAGTATTTTCTTAACTGTGCTTTATTAATAGCTAGCTACAAATAATAAAATGAAGAATCTGGGGCTCAAAATATGTAACTTAAGTTATTTGGATTTTTCTTACAGAGAGAAGGTATATCTACGATTGCAGGTACCTTCGCTTTTGCCAATTAGCACTGTCGTGTTCATCAATTTCCCTGGAAGAAGCAGCTTCAGCCAAGTTGAAAACTTGTGAAGGCTGTTGTGAAGCTGCTCCAGCAGAATCACCATCGGTGTTGTGGAGTTTAGCTCAGCCTGCAGGTACTTTTCCAAATCTGAACTAGAGCTCTTGTCTGCTGACAGAAAACTTATTATCACTCAGGCGTAATACGCATGCCACCTTGATTGCTCTTGTTCTTTTACCCAAAAATTCAATAATGTGAGAACTTCCCTGCAACGTGAGCACCATTCTCTCTGCCAGCTCATTAACTGAGTGAACTGCACATGCACACAGATGTGTATAGGACTGCTGAGCAGAAGAAACACAGAGCCCTTCTCTTTCATTTGTTTTGCGGCAGCAAAACCATCAAGCTCATGTGGTACAATGTCAACAACAATGAGTTGCTTCTTTAAGACAGTAAATAACAGTGAATCACATCTAAAAAATTGTCAACACGAATACGTTACATCCAACATTGTGTATTACTACCTACTACCAGCAGAACTAAATGAAATGTATAATTTATTTGGCTTTTCCGTTAAAACAGTCCTCCTGCCAAAGACATCCTTTTGTTCAGGCAGAAAGGGACAAAATGTTAGTAGATATTCAACTGTTGTGGAAGTGTAAAACTTACATCCAATAACGTGAGAGTTGCATAGCAGAAAGAATGTCTTTTGGCTAACTTACCCAGCTATGATGGTTTTCAGACATAGGCAAATGGTTTTGCTTCGTAATGTTAACTAGCTCATGCTATTGCTTGATTAGTAATTAATCATTTTTGCACATTGTACAAATGATCAGTTTTTGCTGGTGGACAACTGTCTGTCTTCAGTGCTGTTTAATACATTTAAAATATTTGCCAGGACATGCTTTCGATTATATGGACCCCTACCAGAACAGTGTGTTCTTTTGTTTCCAACGTTTGGCACAGGTTAGTGAATCATAATATTATAGTAGCAAGTTTGGCATTGAGCAGCTATAGGCTGATTTTTGGTATGCAAGTATAGGAAGAGATGTCCAACTAAGGGGCTGAGGAGTTACAAAACCTTCCCTCAGAAATGTGGATCAGCTTGGGGCCAAACCACTGGCCAAATTGGAAATCTGCATGGCTTCTGAATACAACGCAGAATATTCATTTTCTTCTTTTTCCTATTTAGATATCAGTCAAATCAAGTTGAACTGGGTGTTTTGGACCATTCTGCCTGTCAAGGCTTAGCTTGCTGGCACAAACAATATAATAGAATAATTAGAAACGGGCCCTGCGACAGACTGGCGAGGTGTCCAGGGTGTACCCTGCCTTTCTCCCAAAGACTGCTGGGATAGGCTCCAGCTCCCCCGAGACCCTTCATCAGATTAAGCGGTTAGGATAATGATGAATGAATGAATGAATGAATGAATTAGAAATGGGGGAAAAAAACATGACGCTTTCTGAAAGCATTTGAAGGCTGAGGTTACTCTGGGAAGATATGCAAAAAAAATGGCATCATTCTTGAAGACATTAGTAAGGGTGTAACCAGCAAAGAGATTGAAGCAATAACTTAAATTATATTTTCAGGTGTGCAAGAAGATCATTTTAAAAATTGGTATAGTTGGACCAGAGGGCAGTAATAGATGTGCAATGTGTCTCTTTGTTTGAATCAAAGGAATTCCTTTTCTTTGCTACAGATTCTGTGGAGAACCACTTCTGCGATTCAGAGTGACGATACAGCTTTGTGTAGCTTTTTAAACATGGACATTTGGACAGAAATGGGTAGGTGTATCAACAGAAGTGGACATGTTGACAGAAATGCACATTCTGACAGACTGGCTGTGATGGACTCTTTGGGTTTAGGCAAAGGTTTGAAGGTCAGCAAGCAGCTGTGTCGGAAAATATGTCTTGAACCATAACATGCTGTACCTTGCTGCTGCACAACAATTCAGAACCTCCTTCACCTTCTTTTTGATAACGGTGTGTTACAAAAGACGCTTTTGTGGTTATTTTTTATTGTAATCTAAACAATTCAATAGAAATGTTTTACAGAAGTTACAATTACAATTATAGACAACTTTTTGTTGTCTATTAATATTTTCAAAATAAAGTAAACTTTTGCTATAAAAAGAATTGATTGTGTACCATTCAGATTTTGGGTCTACCATAGGACATGCATAAAAGAAACATTCATAGAGAGGTGAGTGATGAAATGCCTGAACTGCCTCAGCTAACTCCACTTCAAGCTCCCCTCAGAGTTCCTCTCTCCAACTCTAAGGCTGCATCCTCCCACCCTTCGGAGGAAACTCATTTCAGAGGTTTAATCTGACAGTCACAATGAAAGTCTCATGACTTTGAATGAAAGCTGATATATAGATGAGCCAGTAAATGGAAAGCTTTGCCTTTGAGCTTGGCTTCTTAACTACATCTAGTGTTATGCCCTCATCAAATGAAGCCCCATGTCTGTTGCTCCACCCTGTCACTTTTGAGCAAGATCCCAAGTATATGAACTCCTCCACTTGAGACAAGGACCCATCCTTAACTTGGGGTACTCCAAGATAAAAAATATAAACAAATAAATAATTAACAGAAGATGAAAAGTATGACCTTACATGAAACCTCCAAGATAATGTCGTTAGTATGTCAAACATTTGTCAGATGGAAATCAAACCTTTATACCCCAAATATGGATTACTCTGGTTGATCATTAGCCGAGCTCTTCTTCCTTTTGGTGGAGCTTTTGTTGTCATCAAGCATGTCTACAACTTATGTATATCAGAAGTTTAAAAACATGTTGTTATACTTATAGTGAGTGTAAGATGGTCAATATTTCCATTAGAAAATGGCTTGTGAATAGTTATATCCTCATTAGGCCCAGAAAGCTTCAAATTTGACAGGCTGATAGAATGGGCCACATTTTCCCACCTGACCCTTCTTCGCATAGATACACACCCTAAAAGCACCCATAAAAAGGTCAAGACTTGCAGGGTGTGCAAACAGAAAATGACAGAGGTGACACAAATTGAGAAAAATAACAGAGAGAATGCTCCAAGAAAAAAAAAACAGGAATTAATACGTCCCCTGAAAACATGATTGCTCACTTTTCCCTTTTCACTTGATCATAAATAATCACACTGTGTTTCAAATCATACACAAGTAGTTTTTGTAAGCGAGATGGAGTAAGGCAGACTGGAGAGGCAGGCAAGTGTAAAGATTCAGGGTTTAGCATAGATGACTGATTAATTTAAAGAGCAACAGAAACCATAGAGGTATATATGGCGAGGATAACTGATGAGGAGCAGGTGAAGCAAACCGACTGTGCTAATGAACAGGAAGTAAAACAGAATGCAGTACACAAGGGGGGAAGAAGGGTGGGTGGGTGGGTGGGTGACACTACAAAATAAGACGAGCAACCAAACAACAGAAGACTTAAGGTCAACAGAAGCCAAGGAAAATAAATAAAACCAAAGCAGAACCCATAAGCCATGACAGTTTTATGTACACACGGTTAATAAATTATTCCTAAAGTCGGACAGCCTGCAGGCTGATCCCATGAGCACATTAGGACACACAGATTTAATGTGGATGGGTTAAAAGGGAAACGGTACACCACAGGATTAAGTTTCATTACATAGCCTACTGTACCTCCTACAGTTTGTAAAGCAAATTGTCACCTGCTGTGGCACCACCTGTGTGTGGTGCGCCAAAGGGCTGAGTGGGGCATCTGATGAAATTAAACCTCCAGGTGAGTCAGTCAGTGGTGTTATCAACCAGGCAACCTAGGCATATTATTACAATAAGAAGACATTGTTGCAGTCAGTTAATAAAAGACCACATTCAGTCGGTTAATCTGGGAGTCACATAACCTGGACATTTATGGGATGATATTCTTGCAGTTGAGGGAATTTTGCCAACGGGGCTTAGAAGCATACGTCTCCAGTTTATTGCGCCAATGGTGTTAAGAAGACCAGCAACAGAGTTGAATCCTGTCTCCACGGCTACTTGTTCTTGAATGACTGTAAAATATTTTATGTTTCCTTGAAAAAAGAAATTTAATGTAGGTACACAATCTGCAATAATTGGCTATATGTTTTAAAATAACAAAATGCTCAATAAATTTTGCCAAGCTAATTAAAAAATCTGCCCACATCACCACATCACAATAAGTCCGTAAGCAGGAGTAAAAACAAGAATGGTTGGTGAATGAGACCCAATGAATTTTTAAAAGTTCACTTGGTTATGTGACCTATTTCTGTTTAACTCATCTGTGGGAATTTTCCATTTTATCTTTTTCACCGATTACTGAGTTTTTTTGTTTGTATTTGTGGCCAGATCATTGTTGTGTTGTTTTTCTCCATTCATTATGCTGGCATTAGACAGACAGCTTCGTTTGTTTTGGTTTCTTATTTAGATCATGTTTATCATCAGTGTGTAGTGCTCTACAGCTTTGTTCAGCGATTGCTTGGGATTGTAAAACCAAAGTTCTGTGAAGCACCAAATCCATTTGACACAACCGCCCCGAAATCGACCTACTGCTTTGAAACGTTAGATAAAGTCAAAAGAGCAACAATCTGCTGGCTGTATGTGGGTGTGTGTACTTGTGTGTGTGTGTGCCTGTTGGTGATACATTTGAGCAGAATCCCTGACCTTACCTGAGAGGTGGAATTTAAGCTGAAAGGTAATAAATTCATGGTAGAGCAACAGTTTTTTTAAATTTATTTATTTTTTTTATAAATATGATGATGAATGCGATGCAAATACAAAAGTCAAGAATGGCAGACATCCAGCTGTTGCATTCTTTCTTCTTGGCATGCACATAAACAAAGAATTCTATGGTATAATTAATCATTACACAGTTCCCACTTGGTTCTTACTGCAGAGTTGCACGGGAATGAATGATTCTTTCAACCAATCAGTAGACTGCCCTGCGTTAAATTCCACCAATCAGAGTTGGATCAGTCAGATTGGGACTTCAAAGGACGGGCCACAAAAAAGCAGGACATCTGAGATTATATGTTCTGGTACCATAAAAAGTGTACTATTGTGTCCAAAACCGGACAAATTAGTGGAATTGAGTCTGTAGGCACTAAACAGGTTGTTAACCCCGGCCCCCTGGTTATATCGTTACACTGTGCAATACCTCTTCACTGCTTTATGTTACATGGTGATTTCAGACATCCTACATGTGGTTTCAGCATGTATTCATGCCAGCATGTCACTTTTTTCACATTTGATGTTTGTAATACAAAAATTTTAAATGCAAATATGTTAAACTGTAAAATGTAATTCCTTGCCCACTTGTCATATAAGATGTATAATGTCTTGCTTTAACGTGTCCGTGCATGGCCCATTTAGCAGATAAGATTTTATCTCTTCATGTACCTGTCCTGCAGAGTCACAGAACCTCCCACTAATTTGGCTTCAGTCTTACTTCTCTGTGTCCATGAGATAAGCTGTGATTCCACCCAGTGCTGTGACTTCAGGCAGCTGTGAATGATTTCATCAATTAAAAATTCCCTGTGGAGGTTTCGGATCCCTTAAGGAATTGCTTCAAAATGGTTATACAATTTATGATTTGCTTGCAGCTGTGTAATTAAACTTGACCAAGTTTTGTGACAAGTGGATTGTAAGAGTCTGCCTTTTATTGTTTTTTTTTTGTTTTTTTAATTTAACCAGATGAATGTAGCATGAAAACTTAACTAAATGACAAATACACCGGTAGATCACCAAACTGTATCTGCAAATAGCCCTGAATATTTTTATCCAGATTTGTCTAGTCTTCATTTTATTATTTTCTTAGTGTTTTATTTGTTTATTTACAGTTAGATACTTACAGATGGCTAAATATTCTTATTTTACAAACCACTCTGTCAAAACTTATTTCCAAAACTGTTCCTTTTTTATTTATAAAAATTATTTCCAACATCCCGTGTCGTGTGTTTTTCTGAAAGAAAAAAAAAAAAAAAAAAAAAAGGACTCATAACACCCAGAATAATGGACAGGACACATGCCGATGGAATGTGGTTCAGTTCCTGGGAGAATTTCCTGCACTTCTTTCTGATTGGATGAGAGGGCAGGAAAAAAAAAATCCCACAAACATATCAAGCGCTTGAAAGCCTTTTTGTCCAAAATGAGTGAAAAGCTGCATACGGCAGATTTCAGCAAGTCACAGAACACAACTGTGTTTTTAATGCCACAGCTTTTCCCTGTTTATTTATCGTTCCTGTTTGTTTGTTTACATACTCACCGTGCTTGCTGCACCTACAGTACCTTGCATTGCTATTCCAACTCTTCGCTAAGGATTTAAAAGCTTTTCATTGCAAAATATTTATGAATCTAAATACAGTTATTTTGCTTCAGCAACTAAGTGCTAGCTGTGAATGCTGCAAAAACCAACCTATACAGTTATATTTGCAGACTCAAGCATAAAAGTCCATTTGGGCACTATTGACTTACTTTTGGGAGGATGGCTAATGGCACTGAAAGAAAATATTTTGTGCTGAGGTAGATTAGGTTATCCCACCAGCTCACAGTATACTGCTTCACCTGTTTAGAAAACATGGGCAGGAGTGTATACAGTTAAGGGACAAATACATCTTTTTTTTGCATCTGCACTGCAAGCTTTTGTGTCTGTGTGTGCATGCAACCATGTGTGAGCTTGATCAATTCCCAATCTTTTCCTTCTTTTTCAGCTCAACTGCTAGGCACATTGCCTAAGGTCTATTTCATAATGTGAATTCATTATTCTCAGCTGAAATTGTGTTTGTGTGTTTTAGAATCTGCATGTGAATGTTTGGACTTTGTTATTGCAAAGAAAACGACAGAACAAGACTACTGTTTCCCGTTTAACACATCAAAACGTCACGTCTTTGAATGCATTAAGTCTTCGACCACTGAAAATGTATCTTCAATGTCAATCACGTTTCTTGGAATTTGAAGGATGGAGAAAGGAAGAAGGACATAATGAGGGAGTGAGGGTGCATTGTGGCTACTCTGCACTCTTTGTGGCGCTGCGCTCTGTGGTAAAAACATTTAAAATGTTGCGGTGTGCACTGGAAAGCCTCTGCTCGCGGAATTTTAAAATACCTTTGGCACCATTGTTTTTTTTTTCTTCTTCTTCTTTTTTTCCCTCCTGTGTGTATACAAGCTGCAAGCAGTCACGCAGCTGTTTCCATGGCAATATCTATCTGTGTGAGGAATTCATTAACCCTTTCTCGCAGGAGTTCCATGCAGAAATCCCTCACAGAATACAGATAGGAAAAGAGGAAGGGATACCACTGTGCTATTTTTGAAAAGGAAAAAAAAAAAATCTATTTCTGACATGCTACATATTTTTGGAATACAGTGGTAAATCCATATTTGCGTTGGAGTTATTATCCATTGTATCCATGCTGTAACGACAACCTAAGGCCGTTACTTCAGACTTTAACATTTAAATGAGAGAATCACTGAAGTGAAGACATTTTGAATTCAAGGAAGACTATAGTGTTGCTTCTATAGATACCTGTAAGATGACACCTTCTCTTCACAGCTTTGAGCCATCCTCACAGGGAGAACTAGTAAAACTGTTTCTAATTAAAACATAAATCAACGGCACACTGAAACCCATCTAGCTGAAAGACAATATAATATGAAAGATATATGGAGTAAGGAACTTATGAGGAATGTATGAAATTCACATGCACTCTCTGACATGCAGCGACAAACAAGTGCACTTTCATGCATTTGCTTTCAAGAGAGAGAAAAACTGACTAAAGACATTGTTGGATTATGTGTCGCAGACATGCTGTTTTGATATTGATAAGCCATTGAGAAGATTAACCTGATGCCAGATTTTTACAAACACTTAATTTTTCATTTTCAGCACATCAATAAAAGGCCACAAAGGTCTGGTTAAATATGCCTCATGTTCTGTAAATGAAATGCACTGTGAGTTGCAAAGCGACACGAGTGAAGTGAGGGACAGAATTACAGATTCATATAAGTGTTTGTTCTCCATCAATAGCTATTTAGCATCAAGTGTTGTGCCTCACCCATGCTAATTTTGAAGCCGGCAAGCCATGTGACTGTTTGAGATGTGCACTCTTTTGGTGTGGAGGACAGATGAACATTTCAGGTCACTTAGTTATATGCTGTTTGCAGAGTGGCGAGACTGTATTTTCTCTCGTAGAAGAATGACCAGGTAGAGAGTGTGTAAAGCTGCCGGCTTCCTGTACATGCTCATTTAGATTTAGTGAGAATTATTTTACAGAATGCAGCTTGTCAAATCTGAACTTTGTTTGTATGATTATTGTTATTCAGGAGAGTTTATAACATTTTTTTAATTGATCCTATTCAGTATTACATTTTTACTGATTCCCTTCAAGGGCCTTTTCTTTTCTTGCCTGTTTATTATTAATCAGGCCATACTCTTTAATTTCTAATTACATCCTGAAACATCGCCACGACACTCTGAGCTAATCTAACATCAGAAAGAACAATTGAGCATGAGGGGAAGAGGAATAGTTGCTGGTTTCATGAGCATCTTTAATAACCATGAATGGATGTGATTCATATAAGTCTGAGGTCATAAACTGCAGAATTTTCATCTGTTATCTCATAGTTCAGACTGCATGTAATCTCTAATGGTTCTTATTCATGTTACACATTATACTTGATTTTTTTTTTGGAACAAATGTATATACAAATATAAGATTTTTGGAGGAGATTTAAGGATAGAGAGTATGCAGAGCTTTTCGTATTTGGAACACTGTGGTGCATTTCAGCCTCAATGGGCAACACACTGTACTTTATGGGGCTTCCTGCAGTAGCATAGCAACAATTGCCAGGTAGCCTGCTTCAAGGTAGTGCTTCCAGAGCTGTTCAATGAGTAATTCTAAAACCTCCGAAATTCATCACTGCAGTCAATGAGGGCCGTGATGTACTTTCAAGTTGAAATCCTTCATTTTCTCAAAAGCACTCTGTCGAAGTGAGCTTTGACAGTGCTACTTTGACCCATCTGTAGAACCCAAAGCAGATGATGGACCATAGAAAACCACAGCAGGAGAATTTAGCTTATATATACAGTTGTTAAACAAAACACAGCTTGCATAGGCCACATGCTGTAGCCTGACTCAGACTCTTCAGGGCTGTTGGAGGGCTGTTCAAGTCGTTCTTAATTAGGCCATGAATCACAAGGTCAGCTAAGATCCATTTGACTTGCACGTATCTGAAGACTTGAAATCACCTGTCGATCTTTAAATGCTGGTGTTGCCTTTTTTCTTTTTTTAATTCCGTTTTTCTTTCTTTGCTCTCTTGAAGTCATATCACTGCTCCAGAAACCGTGACTGTGCCAAACAATGTAGTGACTTGAAGAATGTACTTCCACCTGTTTCTCCACAAAGAACGTCCGATCTGCTTTTGAGATGTGGTTGTAAAACCTTTGCCCTCGGCTCAGTATGTACAGTAGATCTGTCACAGTGAGACTGACCAAATATGTTTCTTGATTGCACTAAATTAATCTTAACTCCCCCACATGAAGCTTTGATTGTGTTCTCTCAAGAGGTGGGGGGGGGGGGGGGGGGGGGGGGGGGGGGTGTCTCAAAATCCCATCACACATTAAAGTTTAATGAATTCTCATTAAGTAACACAGATATTCACTTATGTCACAACCCAATGGCTGAAGCTGTGTGAAGAAAGGATGAAGCATTTGCAATGCACACCGGTTGAATAAATTATCTGTTACTTAGAGCCGATTAGGCTGTTTGACAGATATAAACAGCAGGAGGAAACCGAGTGACTGGAAGGCACCGATGCATTAACCATGTGATACTATTTATATCAGAGGAGCAAGGGTGACCCAGTAACTTCCTATGTGTTATGCAACATGTGAATATAGCCAAAAAAACAACAAAAAAAAAAAAAACCCATCATGGTAGATGCACATCTCAGTGATTTGGATGTTGTTGTCATAGCTGCCAATTACAGTTACTAATCAGGGAAAGCTGTGAATGGGAACACTGCTTTGAGTGAGACCAGCTATAGTGGAGAGTACACTGAGCATGTCCAGAGACTGACAGCATTCCTAGAACGCTGTCATCCTGGTCCCAACTCCATATTACTCCTTTTATACAACCCTAGCTATGCTGTGGCCCTGCAACACAACATATAGGAGATCACTGCATTTGTGGGAGATGAGTTGCTTCTCTGCAGCCTTCAAAGAATTCAACTCTGCTCTTTCAACAATGATCTAGCTCAAAAATCTTGCTGCCTCGCACCCTTTACATGAACTGAAGGAAATATTGTTAACTCAAGGTTCTCTGTCACTCATTATGATAATGTAATTTTTAATTTACTTACTCTATGTATATTAGTGTATATGAGTGTATATAGGCTGGATCAAAGTTTTCACAAGGTTAATGAAACAACACACCATTTAGTTTACCTTAACCAATATTAAACAAGCTATGCACACAGGAAAATACACAAAAGGTTTGTTCACATGTGCAAAACAATGTAGTGACACAACAAGGACGCAGAGATTGTGAGATGGAAGTATTTGTCATTCCCTGCTGTAATGTACAAGGAAGCACCCAGATGATGTGATGTAACCTGAAAACCAAGCATAACCATAAGCTTGTTTTCAGTCTGTGGTGTAGCAACCATTGCACCTTTTGAACATGCAATAGTTGTGCAAAAATCTCATTCATGAAAGTACTTTCTCATGTAAAAGGCAACCATGTTACAGTTTGCCAAGGACATCAGGCATAAATTGAAAGCTTTATCTTTTGGCTCACCTCCTTCTTCACCACGACAGATCAACGCAGAGTCCACATTACTGCAGACGCCACACCAATCTCCCTGTCGATCTCATGGTCCATTCTTCCCTCACTCGTAAACACGACCCTGAGATATTTAAACTCCTCCACTTGAGGCAGGACCTGATTCCCAACCTGGAGAGAGCAATCCACCCCATTCCGGCTGAGGACCATGGTCTCAGATTTGGTGGTGCCGATTCCCATCCCAGCCGCTTCACACTCTGCAGTGAATCACTCAAGCAGGAGCTGGAGATCACGACCAGATGAAGCCAACAGTACCACGTCATCTGCAAAAGCAGAGACCCAACCCTGAGGACACCAAACTGGATCCCCTCAACACCTGGGCTGCACCTACAAATTCTGTCCATAAAAGTTATGAACAGAATCAATGATAAAGGGCAGCCTTAGCGGAGTCCAACTCTCACCGGAAACAAATCCGATTTATTGCCAGCAATGCGAACCAAGCTCTGACACCTGTCTTACAGGAACCGGACAGATTGTACAAGGGGGTCCAGTACCCCATACTCCTGGAGTACCCACCACAAGAGCCCTCTGGGGACACGGTCGAACGTCTTCTCCAAGTCCACAAAGCACATGTAGACTGGTTGGGCAAAAAGGGCCCCAAAGAGGGTATAGAGCTGGTCCACTGTTGTGCGACCAGGACAAAAACCGCATTGCTCCTCCTCAATCCGAGATTCGACTACCCGACGGACCCTCCTCTACAGAATCCCTGAATTAACCTTTCCAGGGAGGGTGAGGAGTATAATATCCCTCTAGTTAGAGCACAATCTCCGGGTCTTCCTTCTTGAAAAGGGGGACCACCACCCCAGTCTGCCAGTCCAGAGGCACTGTCCCCGATGTCCATGTGATGCTGCAGAGACATGTCAGCCAGGACAGCCCCACAGCATCCAGAGCCTCAAGGAACTCTGGGCGGATCTTATCTACCCACGGGACCTCGCCACCAAGGAGCTTGTGGAAGAGAGTCCAGCCCCTCTCGAGGGAACTGGTTCCAGAGCCCAAGCCATGCGTTGAGGTGAGTGCAACGTATCTAGCCGGAAATGCTCAACCTTGCGCACAAACTCAGTCTCCTTTCCTGCCAGAGAGATGACGTTCCACGTCCCTAGAGCCAGTTTCTGCAGCCGAGGAATGGACTGGCAAGGTCCCCGCCTCTACCCGACCCCTACAACTCCTCCTGCAGCCCACGGGAAGTGCTGCCCATATAACTCTCTCGGCCCGAGCCCGACCGGGCCCCACGGGTGAAGGACCAGTCACCAGACGCTCGCCCTTGCACCCAACCCCCTGGGCCCAGCCCCAGAAGGGGGCCCCGGTGACCCGCATTCAAGCAAGGGAATACCTCTGCCAACGGCCATTATCATCATCATGGAGGTCGCTAAGCCGCAAGTCTGGTCCCTCCATAGACACCTGTTTGCCATGGGTGACCCTACCAGGGGCATAAAGCCCCCGGCAACCTAGCTGCTATGATCTTCAGGACACACAAACCCCTCCACCATGATAAGGTGGCGGCAATTCTGTTTTAATTTTTTAAAATTAATTTACTGTCTAATAACTTTACAGTTGTATGCTTCATTGTACCTACCTGAAGAAATCTAATGACCCTACCTGACAGGCTGTTCATGTTGGACTCTGATACAACATGGAGGTAGCTCTATGTAGTTTTAGGTATTCCATTTTCTTTGTGATATGTACTGGAGGTGGACTTCATAAAGTTCCTTTTCAGTCATCTGGGCCCAGCTCTAACGATTTACCCCCATGGGATGCCCTCCATTATCTGGCAATACTAGTTGATGATCACTGGGACCCTCTTCCCAGGGGTGAGGGGTTGTTGGGACCACTGTGATTGCCATAGCTGGGCTTTTGGAACCAACAGAACAGGTTAAGACGTCAGATGATTTAGCAACCTGGAGGGCAGACCTTTTCATAGCGTTTAAACCTCCTCTCTGGAAAGATGACTTGATGTCAGTCATACTAATAACTCACATCTTAATGAGTCCTGGCACTGTCTTTATGGATTTTGCTAACAGTTTTACTTGATGTACATTTAGGGATAAATATCATTTATAGCAATTCCCTCATTTAATTTTTAAAGTTATCAGACTTAGAATTGACCTTAAGACAATTATAACAATAGAAAAGAATATTAAAAATAACTGGACTCCATGTTCTATCTTTTTCTTAATTTTCTATTTGTCTGAGAAAATTTGATTTCCAAATTGAAGTAGATAATTACAGGACTTTTTACCTGAATAATGTCACAAAAGTACACCTTCAAAAACAAAAGATATAGCCTGAATAAATTAATGACACAAAAAAAGACAACAGAAGAAATCTTTTGTCATACCTTCACTTCTAAGCAGTTCCCTGCAAGTTTAAAACGTTCCAGTTATTACTAATGTCTTGAAAAAAAGACAGAATGATGCCACCACCACCACCATGCTGCACTTTGGCAATGATGATCTTAGAGTAATGAGAAACTGTGTCTTAAATGGGAGCTTCGTGAATGCCCTCTCACAAAATCTGAACATGCTTTTGTATTTTCCTCTTTACAGCAAGTAATTATTTTTTTTGCCACCCTTCAATAACATCTAGTTTTGCAGATCGTAGACTTAAAGTGGTCTCATAGACACAAAATCCAGTTTCTGCTATACAGTTTTGCACCTGACCATTAAAAAAAAAAAAAAATCTGCTCACCTAAGTTCATTTGACTAATATGGCCAGTTTTATTGCCATAGATTATATATATTTAAAGATGTATTAAACTAAATTCCATCAAATTTAAATATAAATGTGCCAAATGGAGGAAATACTTTAGAGCATTACTGTAAACATGTATTTTTCAACAAATAATCCGTCACAAACCTCTTTCAATTTTAAAGAAGATTTATAGCATCCATCTCTCATGCCTCTCTGTCTTTTCATTTTTACCATATTTTCCTTCAAAGAAACTCCTTATGACATTGCATTTTGAAACAGGTTATGATATTTTTAACAGACTCAATAAGACCCTGAGTTTGCTGTTTTTATTTTTTTTTCACAATCATAAACTAAATAAGCTACTTACATCTTTGTAGCCATCAAAGCCTGCTAGTTCTGTACTGAGCTGTGTTAAAGTCAGTCTAACTGTGTTACAGATCATGTTAAGTTGATTGTCCACCCCTAGGTGCCAGGTCACGGTCAGTCTTGGTGTTAGCCCCTGACATTTAGTATGCAATTGCAGTGTCACTCTATTTACTAGCACCCACATGATGTCAGTCTTATGAGCCTGTCTCCTCCCAAGCTCAGCCAAAAGCCAAACGCATCCTAAGGTTGTTTTTTTTGTTTTTTTTTTAACCACTTTTTAAAGGTAAGCTATAGTTGAAAGAAAAACACATTTTGACTTTTTCTTTCAACATGATCTCGTTCAGTATGCATTGAGTGAAATGAAAAAGACAAGGACAATTTCGTACACAGCGGAAAGTTTCCGGTCGTCAAAAAATGGCATGAACAAGTTTCAAAATTTAATCAAATTGAATTTATTACTTATTGAACTGCTTGTCAACACAATGCCTGTGGCTGTGATAACAATGTTGAAGAGGGAGATGATGAGGCAAAAATGGTGTGACACTCAGGATGCCCCAGATTTTGCATTATTGTTAGCCCCCCCGCCCCCTCTCCCCCTCCCCCCCACCACACACACACACACACACACACACACACACACACACACACACACACACACACACACACACACACCTCTGCCATCTTAACAGCAATGGCTAGTACATCAGTTGCTGTCTGCTTTTGTCCCACTGACACCACAGTGGTGACAGCACTGGGGCCTACTCCTTTAAATGAGCCTTTGCGCATAGCCTTCGAATCACCACAACTGCATCAGTGCTGGCTGGGTTGCCTAGCAACTGGACAGCACAGAGATCCCTGAAGAAAACCTCCTCTGTATAAAACACAAGCTTGTGCGATTCTTGGATTGTGATGTGCGGGTTGGCGACCCCCAGTAAAAATGTTTATGTCTCATATTGTCTTGCACAAGTAAATAAATCAAACAAAACCTTTCTATGATATGAATATATATATATATATATATATTTAAAAAAAAAAAAGATAATACTCGCGTCGTCTGGACGCGCGCTCGTATCTGAATGCTTTGGTTAGTGTGTATGCGCGTGCCAATGTGTGTGTAAAATATGTGGCAAAGTGGAAGAAATGCACGAAAACGCACCGGCACACACTCACAGCATCCTAATGGGGTTCAGAGAAAAGACAGACAATTCAGCGCATGAACAGCCTGTCGCTAAGGAATTCACCTTAGGTGTCTCCCCCCCCTCCTTTTTCTCCCCTTTCACATCAGTGGGAGATTATTTTAATTCAAACTAAGAAATCGAAAGGGAAAAAAGGGAACACGAGGTCCCCTCATTATGTCTCTTTGGACATTCGTCCGGCTGTTTGTGGAGGAGACGTCTGGGGCATATTAACGTGTCCATTTAACACTGGTCAGCGGAGACAAGAGCGGGTACTTTCTCAAACAGCCTAGGTTTGCATCTTTGACTTGTGATCCGACATTGTGCTACATGCTTTGGCGTATCGGGGAGCCATACATATTTCCTCGGCATCTAATTTTTTCACCAGAGGAGTGATATAGCCTGCTCTGACGTCTGCATCAGATATTACCCAGTGCTTTTTCCAATGTGCATTTCCCCTCAGTGACTTTGCGCTGATCTACATCATCATCATCAGCAGCAACGGGGGAAAATAGGGGAATGAAGATTTCATTTTTCTTTTTCTTAAATCCACCGCTCCCCTTCAGCCTTTCAGCGTTTCCAGCTCAAGTAAATATCTTTTAACAACATCACGTTGAGGAATAGACTGGCGCCAGAGCATTGCTGGAACCATGCCTCTTCTGCAGATTTGGACTGGGAAATTTCATCCACCAATTTGATCGTCAGGAGACTGCTGCTCAGTCATTCATGCCAGTGTTTGTTTTTTGTTTTGTTGTTGCTTTTCTTTTAAAGCGGAACAATACTTGTCATCACTTTTAAAAGTGTTCTGCACGCTATTTTTTTTTCTTTTTTTTGAGCAAGATGTCTGATCTTCTGGTGTTGGTCGAGGGGCTCTGTGACCTGCACGGATTTCCATAGCTGAGGAAAACTGCGGGGGCCAAAAAGCAGATTTAAAAAAAAGAAGAAAAAAAAAGAATCAAGAAGCCCAACGATGAAGACATCGCGTGCGTAGATGTAGGAAATTTTATTCGACATTTTTAAAAAGGCAATTTTTTTTTTTTTTTTTTTTTTTTTTTTTTTTTGGTGATTGCCAGATTTTACTTTGTGCATTTTAGGGAGGACCACTGGACTGGTTGGATTATAGGAACTATATATAAGGATTCGTGGAGATGTTGGGTCGTCAAGAAGATAAATTATGTGGAATTTTCTCTGCTCTGGCGGCTTTGTCCCTCGTATGCTTTGTTCAAAGGTAAGAACATGGTTACAGTGGGATAATAATAATTATATATATGTATATATATATATATATATATATATATATATATATATATATATATATATATATATATATATATATATATACAATTTGACACCAACAGATGTGAATAAATATTTTTGAAAGGTTGAGAATTGGCTAATCACATTAACGGGGTACCCAGGCCTGCTTATTGGAAGCATTGCTGTCCCTCTATATGCTCTATTAGATGGTGCTATGGTGCGCGCGAGCGTAAAAACACGCACGTGCATTATAGCGAGTCTGTTGTGAAACGTAACATTTTCCTCATATCATAATGGGGATATACACGTATGTGTATGTGTTGGTGAGAGTGCTCCCAACTAAAATAAAATAAAAAAAAAAAAAAAAAAAATCACCACCATCAGTAGACTACAGCGGGCTTAAGCGGTGATTAGATGATAGAATCAATCAGCCGATCATCGATTGATTACGGCTTGGTAAGCAGCTAGATGTATGAGTCTACTCACCCTGCAAGTAATATATATGTTTTATTTTATTCAGATAATAATCTTAATTGCTTAGTTTACTGACCGGAACCAATCAAAATTGAAAAAAAAAAAAAAAAAAAAAAAAAAAAAAATCATCCCTGCAGGTCATCCTCTGTTGCTCCTCCATCTAGTAGGCAGGGCAGATTTTAACAAATAAGCTCGTGTCAAGGCCTTTTAATGTTGACAGCATGCATTTCTGCACAAGCCCTTTCCAACATCATCACAGCCAGAATATCCTCTTCAGTTCCGTTATTGTTTTGATGTTGAAGACACTGATGTTCATCCCTTGTGGCCTGCTCCTTGTCTGCAGCAAGCTACAGTGTCAGCTAAGAGATTTAAGTGCTCACTGAGACATATGCTGCACTTATGGACATTTTGATTCCATCATACCTGTCCAGTAAACAAAAAGAGAGCGCAATGTTGTGACTACATGAGGCCGTATTATTCATATTCCCCCATTCTAATGCTCCCAGGTGTCAAAACCACAAGTAATGCAAAGGGCCAGCTTGATGAACAGCTGCACTAACTATGAGATAATTAAAGAGTACTTCCCTAACGGAGAGCTGAGGGCTAGTACTTCTATAAAGAGTCATTTTAACCCCTTTTTCCCCCTCTCACATCCCTTCCGCTCAGTCCGCACCCTCCTCATAATGAGGAACCTCATCTGGAGCGCTGGTCCATCTCAGGTGATGCAGGTCATGGCTCCATTGTTATGGATGTCAGTCAGATTTGAGTGGACTACATGTTCCTTCTGGGGATGTTCTGTCTCAGACTGACAAGGCCTACGTCGTTGACCACGTGATGGGAGGCTATAATAACCCCCTGCCTATTTAAATACATGCCTGTAAATAAGATGTAGCTTGTGGCTTGTTGAGCCACAGCAGCCACGTCACTGTGACGTTTAAGGCCATTCCTTTATAGAAGTGGCATCATTTACATACTTGTGTATGTGCCGTCATAATCATAACCCTTCACCTGATTAATGTGCAGTATAGGTGGAGCAACAGGCGAGTCTGTAGATATAGGAAACATTTTCCGATCTTTTTTGTGATAACATGACAATATTCTCAATGCTTTTTGGAATGCATAAATTTCATTAGGGAGCGACAGCAACTTGTAGTGCGATCGCCCACTTTCAATTAAAAATGTAGTCATACAGTTGTGAGGAAGATTAAAACTGAAGCAGACTAATGACGAAAATTACTTTGTAGGCAGTGAGATGCTTGCACGGAGGGATTCATTTATTCGTGAGGTGTTGTTTAATGCATCTTAGGTTCCCGTTCTCTCAGTTAAAGGCTCACCGTGTTGACATAATGGCTCCCCTTCCTCAGAGGCTGCTGTCATGTCATTAATGTTGAGAATATAGAGCACACGCAGTAATAATTTCCAGCCTTTGTTGTACAGTGCGTTCGCATACACACAGAAAAAAAAAATCTTTGACAAAAGTATCGTGCAGTCTAGTTTTTGGTTTGCTTGTTTGAAAATGGCTTTTGTGTCTGTGTTTTCCGCCCTCAGCTCCTCCCCCGGAAGCAATGGAATGTCTGTGGCCAAGACTACCGTGGACAAGTTGCTGAAGGGATATGACATCCGTTTAAGGCCTGATTTTGGAGGTAGGTGTTGTGGCTACATCAGGTTTTGAGCTCAGGCTCTGTTGTGGGTCCTCTTGACCTGTTAATGGGTCAAGATTTGGATATGCTGATATTGACATATCATGCGTGTAGGAAAACCATCAGTTGCCCTTGCCAAAATATAAGTAACGCTTTGGAGTGACTCTGACCATGTTATTACAATGCACTTACTGAAGATTGCTGCTCTGTGGGAGGGAAGAGATTCATAAAAAGGAGCAATGAAACATTGTGTTTTTTTTTTTTTAAATGTATCTATCATGATTAATGTGCTAATGTGAGTAGAAACATGTAATAGTTTCTTTCTATAAAACTGCACCATTTGTCCCAGTAACTTACTGTGCATATGCTCATTAGAATAATGTCTATTTTAATAGTTGCTTAAAGCAGAAAGAATGTGAAAAGTTAATATTTGTGTTTTTTATGGGGTTTGTTGTTTGACAGAAGTTATTTAACTACTGTGCATGTCCAGCAATACTAAAAGTGCTGGATGTGTGTTACCATATTAGCGATCTTACATGGAAAGTAACTGACAGTGTTAATGTCAAATAGCAGGTTAAGAAGATTCTTCTTTTTTCTCGGATTTATCCAGGTTTTTAGAGTCTTTACTACTGTTTTTATGTTTTTTTTCCTTTACCATGAACTATCTTCCATCACACAATAAGTATTCCTGTCATCTTTTTTTTTTTTTTTACTTTTTAGTACATTTATTGATCATGTGCAGAATTTGAAAAACTTATCAACACAGACTGGGACTTTTAGCTTGACTGAAAATCACCTACTCAAGATGTTTTCTTATTTTCTCTACAAAATGTTGTAATATTATTGATTTGTAGTCAGAAACTATGGCTTTAGCAGAAAACAAACTGAAATACTGCTTAGAATAAAAGGTAAATGGCAAATTTCCAACAAATTGATGATTAATTTGACTTATTAACCATATATCCACAGTTTTGCTTTGCTGTAATAACTATAAATGATTTAATAATGTTCTCTAATTGTGATGGCTGAAGAAAAATTCACAAACTGAACAGTTTTTTTGGAATAATATAGTTTTTTTTTTTTTTTTTAAATATTTTAATCAGTTTGGCCATGGTTATCCTCCAGGAGTGTGAGGCGTATGATCAGTCACATGATCCGTTTCATAGGTAAAATGTTTGTTTGGTAAAAGGACACAAACAAAGCTAATTTACCAAACCTACACACAGAACATCTGACTCATCTAACAATAGTATATGTTGCATATCACCTGAAACTTCACTTATAAAGAAAAACAATGGCAGTTTGTTTTTGTCCATTATGTAAAATTTACAGGTAGAGCTACAGTATGTACAGTACATTTAACATAAACTGCCATTATATGAATGATTACTGATATATTTCAAGACAGTCTAAATCAAGCTTACTAATTATGTTTTATTCTTCAGTATTTATTTATTTATTTATTTTCAAACATGCTGCAGGCAGCAGCTTGTCAGTCCTGCTACTACAGCACACTTGATGATAATAAGATCAAGCAGTGAAAAACATATAGCAGGTGCGCCTTCTCATATAACCTTCCTCTGGTTGGGTGCTCTGCCAAAAGCAGATGCTCTGATGAAGGCTTATGTGCCAAGATACGTTAGCCTGATGTTAGCCATTGTAAAAATATGTTGTAGTTGAGGTTACGTCTTAGTTGTGTATATTGGAGTGCTGCCATTCCAGAGTTGTTTAATACTTTTTGGTGAAAGGAAATGGGAGCAAACAGTAAAGACGTTTCCGTTCCCACTTTGTTTTTGAAACAAAGTGTTAATGCTCATCATGTGGGGAATGCAAAGAAACAAACTTCTATAAGTTATTCAAATAGCTTCATAGTTGTGAAGTGACTCTTTAGCATTTGAGTTAGATTTATAAAAAAAACAAAAAACAAAAAAAAACAACAACTTGAAAGAGGGTTTTGTTGTTTTTCTTTTTTTTGTTTTTTCTCTCGTTGGCATAGTTTAATATTTTACTGAATCTACTATTAATTACGGACAAACAACTGAAAGCTATTCTTAGACCTTTTTGGTAAAAAGGAAGTCTTGATTATGTGTGAATATGAAAGTAAGGAATTACTCATGAGAGCTTTCTGTGTGGTTTTATGTTTAATGGCTTTTGATATCGGTTGTAGTTCAACAAGCTGTGAATAAGCGGGACTGGGTACAGCGTGGTTTACAAGTCAAAATTTCAGGCTGAGAATATCTGTGGTTCACTCTTTTAACATTTCTAACATCGATCAATCACTCATCAGAGGCCCAGATTCAACAGGTTCCTCCAGTTTGGCACAATGTGGATTTTTACTTTGGCTCCTAACAGCTTGGCCAACACCCAAAAGCGCAAGTTAATGCAAATGGTTTGAGATTTCAGTTGTCCAAAAAGAGGGTTCCCAGAAGTGACATGTGCCATATGGTAAAAGTGGTTTGGTCATCGGTATATCTTGAATGAAAAGCATAGTTGGTCAGACACTGTTCTTTTCTTTCCACTTATCTATGAGTCCAACTTTAATTGAAAGGAGCAGCTCTAAAATGGTCAGAAGACCTAAATAGCATCTTCACCATCTTTCAGGATTACTCAGGATCCTCTTTGGGAATTTAAGCTGGTAAAAACCCATTTCCAGACAAGACTGACTCAGGATTTAAAATGCATGGCTGATCTTCAGTCATCAGTCAAGCAATGTCTGTCAGCACTGCATGCTTACTGCAACCATGTTGACAAAGATTATCACCACCCTTTCATTATTAAACCATCATGAAATAAGAATGAAAGCCATTTTAGTTCCATTTTCTCCCAGTTTCTTGTTCTTACTCATCAGTGCCTCTTGTACTTTGTGCCACTTCTGTTTATCTAGTTTTAATGAGATTCTTACTGACTTAAACTAGACAGAAGACATGAGAATTGCAAGCACATTCAAATAACACAACGTTAATTACATAAAATCTAACATGGCTTGAAATGGGAGGGGAAAAACTGATTTAAGAGGACATATAAGAGTTACTTAAATCAACAGAACAACAAATATTATGGAAATATGGTCCAGTTTGGAAGTGTCAGAAAATTAATGGACACATTTAAATTTTGACATTAAAAAAGTGAAAACTGGACACAGTGCTCTTGTTGATAAGACTGTAGATTGCTGGTTTAGTTGTCTCGCAGCCATGCAGTGATCAGCAATTCCAATAATAAAAGGATAAAATTTGCCCCATTGCAACCACTCAGTGCAAAGCCTGTCAATCATGTGTCACAGAAAGGCAACAACCTGCAAGTTTTCCTGCAGATAAAAGGATCTTCCCACTGATCAGCACTCTGTGTTGGTAAAATGCAAGAACACATCAGTAAAAACTGCAGGGGAAACTGCTGGCTGTGCTTGGCATATACTTGGCCTGCGTCTGCAAGGTTTTTGCAGCAGTAGGTCTTTTACCCTTGAACCTCACTGCTGTTTTTTTTTCTTCCTGTGCCTTTTTGATTGGTGATTTTAACAGTTATAGTAAACCACATTGTAAACCTGGACCACAGGACCTGCTGCAATAAAGTGTTTTAGACACTGGTCTGGTGTAAAAAAGAAATACAATTTATCAAACAGCTAGTGTGACAGTGGGAAGACACAGTCGTCACAGTGGGCTTGTACCCAGCACAGGATCACCATAGAGAATTCCAGCCATCAAGTAGACCATTTGTATTAATACAGAATAGAGCTCTGGTCATTGTTGTTCATAGTAAAAAAGAAAAAAAGCAATGGCAAGTTTATAGATGCCTTTGCTATGAGGGTCTACCTGCTTCACAAAGACCTGAAGTATAAAAATAAAGTATATCTGCTCTGGAAGTGCATTTAGATATGATGATCATTCCAACAATAATTTGGTTTATACTTTTTGATGTACACATCTTGCTACCGAGAGATGCTTCTTCCTGTCATAAATAATTTTCTCTATGACCTCATCTTCATGATAATGGAGCGTAAGATGTTTGAGGAGTGTGAGAGCCATTGCAAACTATCAATGGGCTCAGGTGGGACAGAGCGCAAGAACGTTAAATATTCCAAAATTATGGGTAAGAGCAAATAAATGTGTTGTAAATGCAATACTTTAACAGCATACCTCTTATTAAGCACAAATGATTTGAAACATGGTTGCCTTCCATAGGGGTATCAGAATGGATGTATCCTACCATTAACTGGCAACTTACGGTGGACTTAAATGAGAAACATGGACACCTAACATTATAGATGCATATTATGAAATCAAACCCTTATCTCAGTGTTCAGCTAATGAAAGAACTTCCGTACATGCCAAACCACATGACCTTCTTTTTTTAATTGATTAGCCTGATGTTTTTTAATCTGACCCTGGTATTCCACACATTCACTCAGCACAAAGTGTAAGCCCCATCACTGGAAGTTGTAGTGTACCCAGTGTGATACCACAGTGATAATCATTGTAAAATGGAGCACAGTAGTTTTCATGTCTGCACATCTCTAACAATTTAGCAGAGCAAGCAATTCAATCAGCAAGCCTGGCTTTAAGACTTGTTCACATTTAGCTCACTTTTTGGCGTCATGGACAAATGATGGAGAATGCAGACAAGTTAGCCAGATCTGAGGCAAATTGCTGGTTCAGACTGGGATCATCAGATGCTGTGTTAACATTATACTGATGTGATTTGTGAGACCTGCAAATGTGATGGAGAGCACAGTGAAGAAATGAAGGTCTGCTCCATTTACTGAGCAGAATTTGGTTCAAACATGAGCATCATCATGTTGCAGATCACACAACAAAACTCTGGCCAGGGTTACATTTTTCCAGTGTATGCAGCATCAACTCCAGTCCAGCAATACTGATGCATTATAAATGTCACCATCAGAACACCACATATTGGCTGTGCAAAACGTTTTACTTATATTAAGAAAATAATAAACGATTTTTAAAAAAATGCAGGGGTTACAGCACATTTGGATCTTACATTACCCAGATAACATGTACTGTATGTCTTGTAATGTGTCAGAATGAATAAAAGCTTAAACAAGATACAGAACTTCAATCGAAATTGGATTGAAATGCAATCAGAAAACCAGTATTTTGTCTTTCAGCAGAAAATGTCACTTTTTTCATGACTTTTATCACACTTCCCTTCTAACTTACTCAGTTGTGCATGCACATATACACAGTAAGGCATTGAAGGGTTCTCGACACCTGGCACATCTCTGCATCAGATGAGTATTTCTCCGTCAAGCTCTCTCCTCTTCCGTAAACTTGACGACAAACATTGTGTTGTCAGGCTCACCCAGGCCACTTTGGAGTCTGCGGATCTTTGGAACCACACAGCACTGTTTCTCTGACACATGGTCTCGACATGCTTTTATGATGAAGTGGTTTTCATAAAGGCGATGATCCATAAAATGCATCTGAATACATTTATAAAGTAGAGTAATGAAATACATGACCTAGCTAAATCAGTTTCGTAAGAGCCCTGTTAAATTATTAACTAGTCTCTCAATACATTTACAAATAAGCTCTTACCTTGAAGCAGCCATATTATTTAAATATTTATCACAAATCACAGCAAAATAAAGAATTACTGCTTGTAGTCTTTGTTTCATTAGAAAGACAGACTTGCAGCTTTGGGGTGTACACTGAACACCTGACAATCAGATTAATGTGCCTAACATGTCAAATTCTTTAGATAAAACATCACATTTGTGTTACTAAGCCTTTTTCCTCTCATTGCCATTGTTTGAACGAAAAGAATACTTGGAATACTCTGTAATATGTATTTAGCCTTCTTGCTAGAATGAAACATAAATAAATACTGCAAATGCCCCTGAAGTTGTTGCCAAGAACTAAATAGTTAATGCGCCACAATAGCAGTAATTAAAGTAACACCGGCAAATTAGTATGTGGTTCATTTTCTGGCTGTGATCTATTAAGAATTTAAGCAGCTCTGCTGGCAGCTTTGTGCAAATGTACAGACTAAAAACAGGTGATGCATTATTGCAACTGTTATTGATCTGTACCAATTATTGATTTGCACAAGGGGAGTGGAATCGTGTCAAAAAATGGGCCACCAGTGCGCAGACTTGCTAGAGATTCATTTCAGGAGATTGGTAACGATATATCAACAAGACAAAGCCTTAAAACAAGTCAATGTCCTTTCTGCTGGAAGAGAAACTGTAATAGTACCAAGTTCATCACCTGCTTCATTCACACGTGTCCTTCTTGGGGACATATTTCAAGCTGTTATCACGGGGATAAGTCTTATGATCTCAGCTTCCACCCTTGACAGCGACTTTTCTCAAATGGGCTTAGCTTACTTTAATTTGCACTGAGTTTTTACCAAATGCAGGTCATTTCTAGAAGGATAAACTTGTTAATACTGCAGGTATGTGGACCCAAGACTGAAAACGCTTGGAACGCTGTGCTTTCATGTAGATATCACATTAGCATGTTAGACAATGAAAAAGTGACTAAAATCTATACAATACATGAATATAGTTTGATTAACATGAACATTTTATGTCATGCAGAATATTTAAATAGCCTGTGATAAACTGGTGACCTGTTCAAGGTGTTCCTTGCCTCTTGCCCAATATTAACTGGAATAGACTCCAGCTTAACTTCAACAAATATTTGGACTAAGTGGTTAAGAAAATGAATGAATAAATGTATTTCAATAGTTGTAAATTAAAATAAATATGCACAGTAAGTTTAAAAAATTATTCTTTTTTTTCTTGCAATGCCAACAGCACAACATGGTAACACCTGCATCCAGCTGGACCTGCAGCAGTCTGACAAGCACTTATCTATGATGTCGTCAACTGTTTCATTTCTTGCTTGTCTTATTCTCACTCTCAGAAAATGTCTGCTGACTGACTGTAGAATAGAATAGAATAGAATAGAATAGAATAGAATAGAATAGAACAGTATTGTTCAACTGTACATCTTTAATGTACATAACATGCACACTGATAAGAAGTCACCCAGCAAACAGTTCGAAGCTCTTATGTGAGTAGAGCACGTTTATCAGCCTTATCGTGAAAATCAAAGTGTAAATGGTGCTGTATTGTAGCATGATCTTCCCACAATGCACCATACTTTGTTGCTGAAGCATCCTAATCTCTCAAAGTACATCCACTGCTCGGTTTGTTTTGTTGTTGTTTTGATAGTCTGTAAGTGCACATCAAGGAAAGACTTTAGCAACATTTCTGATCAAGAAAACATGGATTTTTTTCAGAGGGCATATTGATAAAGATTTTATTATTGAAAAATATTCAAATGAAAACTAACTTTTTCTATAACTTGTTTAAAAATAGCATATATCTATGGTGTATTTTCATGGACTCAGAGGCTTCACTATGCGTTGTTGGAATATCTTCTCAGAGGTATTATGCTCAATTTCATAAGCTCATTTATAATCTAAAATTCATAAATGAGCAAAGAACTGCAAGCTGGCTTGTCTTTGAGGCAGTGAAGACAACAATAACACGTCTAACACCATGTTTCACAATTTGTTTTGAGTTTTTCAACACAGAAGGGTGTCTGATATGCAGATAGGCTGAGCTGTTTCAAATCTGCTCCACACAGAAGATTTTCCTAAAAGAAGAAATATTTCTTTATAATAATAATTTGTAAGTCTAATTGTGGCATGCTGACTTCACACACACATATGTGTGAACAAAGATGATGGCAGAGGCATGAACAAGAAAAGTACCATGTGACAGTCTCTAAGGAGGTGCTAATCATCAGCACCCAACCACTCATTCTAACTTTAGCAACATACGTGTACTTTTACCTTTCGCACGTGACTGATCTATTTTTAAAATATATTGTCACTATGTGATGATACATGTGATGCTCTGCTTTTTTATTTATTTATTTATTTATTTTTTTGTTGTATCACCCATTGCTAATATTTTTGTTTTATTCAGTGTTTACTTGTTCAGATATGTAAAAGAAGTTTACATTGCCCAAATTGTCCCCATATTTTCCACTAGAATTAATGATTCACAACAGCGCAGTTTGTGGATATTTCTTCAATAAGGTCCATAAAACTTAATGGATGGGTACAGTATCATATTTCTACATAACCTGCACAGCAATCATGAACATCAGGATTTCACTTTTATTGTTCTGTGGTGTTATTATTGCTCCAAGAGAGCAGTAGTAAACTGTATGTGATGCAGTATAGTGAGACTGTTTCACTCGATTCAGCTTCTTTATGCCCGTTGTTGATTAGGTCAGCATTTTACATTGTCTTTCTGTCCTTCCTATACTGTACATGAAAAATAATTTAGATTATCAGCACAAATACAAACCTGTGATGCTTTCCTAAGCTACTCTCCTGTTTTATTTTGCCCTTGTCTGCTGTAATAAACAGTGATATCGGCTTAGGTTGTTTTCAATGTTATGCTGTCCGTTGTGTAGAAGGGAAAAATGAATTTTGCTGAGGATACTTTAGATATACATAAACAGTCTGATGAAGAACCCAGAGAAGCTGTAAAATAGCAAAGCTACTGGGTTATTTTATATCATGTAGGGTTGTTGCTGTAAATAACCCTGAAGATCATCCATTTGATGGAAAAAAAAAAAAAGACAAAGATCTCCTTTTTGATTATTGTGTATTTTATCTCGAGTAAAGTACTACTGTGGCTCATGAGGGGTGTTTCCATTTGAGATGTATTAGCAAAAGTTGACTTATGTTCCTTTCAGGGAGAAAGGACAGAAAGTACAGGCCCCGTCCTTGGACTGTACTGTCACAGCAACATATAGCCTCCATGGGAATAAATCAGAAAACGTTATAAAGGTGACTGTGAGAGTGCCGGGGGAGGTTCTCAGGGCTTGCCAAGCACTTTACGTGTTGCAGTGTGATATAAAAGAAAAATATTCGGATTGAGAAACCTGATGGAAACACTCACACACACACTATCTCATAATTTTTATATTGAAACAGGCATTGATTTCCTTTTAAAAGCAGGAGGTGGGCAAGGAACAATAAGAAAAAAAGACATTTTCAAAAATGCAACCGTAAACATTTGACTGTGAAGGTGCGCATGGTCCAAAATCCCTCTTTATGAATGTAAATACACAAAATATCCAACCAGTCGAGGCAGATGGCTGCCCTCCCTGAGCCGGGTTCTGCCGGAGGTTTTCTTCCTGTTAAAAGGGAGGTTTTTCCTTCACACTGCCGCCTTGTGCATGCTCAGGATGGGGGGATTGGATCGAAGTCATGATTCAAGGCAATCAGTTGGTTTCTATCATAGGCTATGTATGAGTTAGCTTGAAATGTTGTGTATGTAAAGTGCCCTGTGACAACATTGTTGTGAAGTGGAGCTCTAAAAAATAAAGCTGAATAGAATTGAATAGAAAATATCCAGATAAAATTGTCGCTCTTACATGGCACCCCAAAGGTTACTTTAATAATTGGAATTAGGGCTTTCGATGATTTAGGAATAAGGGAAATATACATTTTATTATATCATATAAGTGAGATTTACTGATATAAACCAGGGCTGTTAAACTTAAGTCTTCATGCGCCACTGTCCTACAGGTGATTGACGCTTCTCTTATTTAACACATTTAACTGAAATTAATGTGTCATTGCACAGAACGTGAAAATAAGATGTCAGATTATTTTGAATTAAATAAGGCATTTTGACATAAGGGAAACATTTGAAACTTGTAGGACAGCGGCCATTGAGCACCAGAGTTTGAAACCCCATCACAGTTCATCATTGTAGTCCATCACAGGGAAAATACAGAGACCAACAAGCCAAGTCATGCATGTTTAACATCGTGCCTTTTAGCAATTTAGAATCACCAATAAATCCAAAAGCAAGCCAGAGTATCTTGGAAAAAAAACACACACAAAAACATAATTCTCTGTTAACATGCAAACTGACAGGAAAACCTATTGTCCAAAAAAAAAAAAAGCACATCTAAAAGCATCTAAACATTACTGTTTCCTTCCTCTAGGTTGCCTGGTCATCAGTCCTGTCCAATCCAAAAAAGACACAGATGTGTTAGCATGATGTATTTTAGGTAAATTTGTCTATTTGTAGGAGTACAATAATTTTATTTCTTGCAGTTTAGCATGAGTCGGATTGAACCAAGTACCTTTTAGATGCTAAACACCTGCAACTCTTCTCAGGTTGTGCATTCACATTTATGTCATTAGTAGCAGGTCATTGTTATTTGGTCTGAATTAGCATTTTATCTGTCTACATCATTGTCAAATTGTTCACTCATTTAGTTTTAGGTATTGTAGTATATACCAGAGTCCTCAGGTATCTACTTATCATGCCAGCTGTCTGTCAGAGTTGTTCACTAAAATTTTTCATCTTGATTGCAGTTACAGTAATCCTCATCAAGTGTGATGATCATTACAAATAAAAGATAGCTGGGCACCTGGAATCTAATGAGGTGTGAGATTCTGGCTATCTGTAGAGCAGCTTGTAGCCAGAACTGTGAGAACCTGCTCTGTCTATTGCCAACTTCCATCTAACCTGAAACACCCAGGTGCAAATTCAGCCTGTGGCCATGTCATCCAAGCATGGTCACCTGTCCCTGCCTGCCATATGCAGTCTGAATTCTACTGATCTCATTTTCCGCAGACCCAAATGAGTCCCAGCTGCAACTTTATCTTGTTTATAATAGGGAGGTAGTAAATATAGCCATGAAACTGCAGATCAGTTGTAGCGAGACCGGTGAACAGAATAGACAATTAATTGACCGGATATAAAGAAAGAATCAGGGCATGCAACTAACAGCAGGGGTTGTAGCACTTTACATTGACTTTGTAACGTACCGGTACTATACTGTAAGGTAAACATAACTGATCTGAAGCTATCCATTGTGCTGTGTGCGATAAGTGGGTAAATGCTGTACACAAGTGTAGGCATTTACAGAGATCATTTCCCACACCATTATTTTACCCTCTGTGAACATGGCCATTGATTGATGTGTGCAGGACATCAGTAGCAACCTGCATTTTGGCAGCTGCAGCCATTAAATGATATATGGTAGCACTTCTATCAAGGCCAATGGACACTTTTGCAATACTGAGGACAATCTCCTAGTCTGTGCACTGCCTCATGTCAAATGCTGGGCTGCTTTGCATATGGGCTGATAGCAGAGGCCATCGTAATTCAGTCTCAAAGTAATGCCTATTCAGCGCAAAACAGGAGTGTGTTGTCAGAATCCCAGGATGGATGTGGGGGCATGTACAAGTGATATCTATCCTGATGAGGAGAGAATGCCTAGTGATTTATTACCGAAGAAATACAGGAAGAATGCTCAAGCTGGGCGCTTTTTCCTTTTCCCTTCGCTTAGATTTTCTATTTGAATTAAATGAGGTGTGTATGTAGGCAAGCAGAGGGGGGCAAGGGTGGTGAGAGATAGCATGCAGGAGAAAGGACATACTTCATCTTCCCATTCAAAGTGTTGTTTTCAGCAACTTTGAAAATGAAGGAGAAAAATGCTGATAGAATTGCACCAGAATGCATCACAGTGGAGTGCAAAGTAAAGAAAAAACCCTGGGTCAGGCTTTGGTGAGGCATCCTGCATGCAGGGCATTTTTACTCCTTTTTTTTTTTTTTTTAGGTTCCCCTTAAGGACCCCAGTGATTTACTTTTTGAACCTGTAGTGACTGATGGAAGGTGTGTCCTTGACCAGGCAAGGATGGGCTGGCCAAGGGCAAGACGCAGCTATCTAAATGTGTCACACAGACAAACAGGGTAAAAAAAGAAAACATGTAGAGACAGATGATTCACTACCAGAAGCATGCTTAAAAGCCAATTTCACTGAACTGATTATTGAACTCCAACGGTCACTTAAAGCAGGTTTTTGCATTATAAATTATGCATAAATCATGTAGCGCAAGAGGGAAGAAAATACAGGAGACGTTGAGAAACATCGGGCCCACTTTTTATACAGTTTGCTACAGTTTGTCTCACTCTCCATTGTTTGTATGATGGCTGAACATTATGACAATTATTCTCTAAAATTCAATTTTTACTTATTGGTTAGCAGTAAACAAATTTTAGGTATTTGGCTTTATAAAAAGAAGAGGATTATACATGAAAAGGCAGGAACTAATTGACAAAACTTTGCATATTATCATATATTAAGCCACATTACCTAATTTTCTCAGTTACACTTTGGGGACTTCTAATAAAGGTTAATTAAGCATCCATTTTACATCCTGTTGATTTTCTGGGCTCTGTCCAGTCAGGAAAAGGCATTTTGATGTTGATACTTGGTTGCTCTGTCACTTTTTCTCTCGTTCTTTTCCTTGTCTTTCTCCGATAATGTCTTTTGCTGAATCAGCTGTGTTGCATGTTCAAAGCACCCACTATGTTGATATGTAGTTACTACTGCATCCAGCGGTGGCGAAAAGCAAAATGCAGCTGTCACGTGATTCCCTGGGCTGGAAATAAAAGGGTGCTGCTGGGCAAAGACAGCTCGTGGAAAGTGCATAATGAATGTCATGCCGTGTGCCATTCAAGCGAGAAGCAGAGAGTTTTAAGGTCAGAAATGCTTTAAATACCCATTTTTTAAATGTTTGTTTGCCCTGTTTATTTAGTTATTTTTTAGGCATTAAGTCTCCGATTTAACTATTTTTTACTTCTATCATTTACTACTATTATTTCTTCCATGTTGTCTCTCTTCCATGTTTTAATGAACCGATAAATCATATTTTAATTGTGAATAAACATAAACAGACCCACTGATTAAATCATACTTCGAACTTGTCACAATTTTTCTAAAGTGTCACTTTGAGAAACATTTGGAGAAATCTTACGAATTATATTTCATCAATCTTATTTAATCTGTATAAGTTTCAAAACATGACTATATGGGATATTGATTACCCCTGTTTTTCACACCCCTATCTGGACAAGATCTCCCAGGATGCAAACATCCAACACCTGTTTATCGATGTTGTGTAAATGTAATTTGTTACTTTATTTTTTTAATACGAATGCATGAAATTATCCCTGAAGAACAATATTGTAAAAAATAATCTCCCCCAAAAATAATTAGCAAGATAAATAAAGTGTTTATGTAAGTTATGTCTTATTTGTACATGTCAACTACAGGGTGAGTCAGAGCTCTTTACACACACGTTAACAGATCAGAAAATAAAAAAGTTAATTTTAAACTAGACCAAAAGAGAAATGAAAAGTAAAAAATAAAAATCATTTAAATGCATTTAAGAATACAAGCTTAAAAGAAAAAAGCAGATTAGGACTTTTTAAATAAACTATTTAAATGCAGCTGAGAACAGGTTGGTTTTTAACCTGGAGTGTTTCAGCTGATCTGAGACTCTCTGGGAGCTTTTCCATGTCTGGTTCTGACTCTGGGCGCTGATAGAAGACCAGATCTAAATGACTTGAGGGGTCTCTGAGGTACACACTGGGTCAAGAGGTCACTAATTTACTTTGGTCCTAAACCATTCAGAGTTTTGTTGACCAGCAATATAGACTAAAGTCTATCTCCTGACAGACATGCAGCCAGTGCAAAGACCACTCTTTTGTCTTAGCGAGGACCCGAGCAGCTGAGCTCCAAATGAGCTGCAGTTTCATGGATTTTTTAGGTGGACCCGTAAAGACACTTAAGATAGTCAAGACAACTAAAAATAAGATTTTTATAGATTCTGCTGAAGCATCAGATCTTTTATTCTTGATATATTCTTAACATGATAATAGGACGACTTTGTGATTCTCTTAAGCTGTGATTTGGTTCAAACAATGTCGCCACAGCTCAATGATCGTACCGTAGCACAACTGCTCTTTAAGAGGTTCCTACTATTTATCTTGGCTACCAGGCTTAGTTAGATGTGATGGAATCCGTGCAAAACCATTTTTAGTTTTTTCTGAGTAGTTTAATGGCAAAGGTGTAGTTGGGTCACTCTATGACTTTCTAAAGGTTTTCCTGAAGTGAAGTGACTCACATGCTCTCTTGTTGATGTGCTTTATGTATCTGTCTAGTAAAAAGGCAGTCTGATAACCTCTGCATTAAAAAAGGTTTTTGCACAGTTTTGCCTGTATTTTTTTATTTTTTTTATTTTGACAATAAACTAAGCAATGATGCTCCTTGTTTGATTATGTGTTTTTTTTTATTAATATTATTAATAACAATATTATGTTCATTGTTTCCTTCCCTTCAAACATGCTGTCTAGAATTGTTAACATGATCCAAAGAATTACATATTCTTGGTGTGGGAATCACTTAAGTTACTTCTGGCAATTTCTATTTTGGTAGTATCACACTTCTCCAACAATAAACTATTTATTTTATTCATGATGACCACTGGCTTTGTGTCTGACCAAGTGTCTTTACCCTTGAGCTTAGAAATCTGTTGGTGGCTCCAGTGGTGGGGACTGTGTTGCCTCAGGGCACTTTAAATGATGCAGAAACTTTCTTGTATGCTTCCTCAGATCCATTCCTTGACACAGTTCTGTCCTACAGGTCTGTGAACAATAGTCTCAACCTTGAGACCTGGTTTTCACTCAGACATCCAATGTTGTGTATAAACGTGTGTGTTTTCTTAATTTCACCAAATTACGACAAAGCAAAAATAGATTTTATTCAAGTCATTGGTTTTTTTTTATTGAAGTGGGGAATATGATTAGTGCAGAGTTTGAATACTTATAGTGCGATACAGAAACATATCAAGATGTAGGAGAACTTGTATGGATCAGGAACATTTTAATGGCCATAATATCTTAAAAATGCCCAGCTGTGTTAAAATGATGCAAATTAACTTAAAAAAGAACTCATAAACTTAACATTTATGGAGATAAATATGCTATTTGGTGATGATTCTATGTTTGCTTGCTTTAAAGCAACAAATACGCAGAATGTTTGTTTTCTTTTTTTGGTATTTGTCCATTGTGACTTCTTCTTAATATCTGTAGTTTGGCTGATTGTATTAAGTTATAAATCAAATATTTCCATTGAAAGATTTATAAATAACTTTTATTTGCCATTATTAGGCTGTTCTTAGCTAGTTTGATGAAATGGCTCTGTAATGATATAATGAGAACTTCACTGCAAAACGGTTGTAAACATAATAATATTTAACATATTAATCTAGAGATTAAAATAACTGATCAGCATTTTCTTATTTGAGCACTTTAGCAAACTATCATTTGTCACATTTGCTTTCTAGTTTTTTTTATGTTTCTTTTCTTTCATGCTTGCACTTTTGACTTTTCCTGCTCTTTGGTCGTGCACCATTTCATGCACAAATAAATGAACTCTAAACTGTAGATGGCAGCGCAGGGGAAGTGTGGTTGGATTCACATGGCTGGAAAACATGTCTGATGTGGGAAAACATGCTTCACCGTCTCACTCACAGCATTCATAAATCATATATCATTTGCAAGCCATGTTTTATACAAAAAAACCAACCCATAAAATATATTTTTTTAATTTCTGTTTTGCTGGTTCTCTCTCAGGGAGAATCTGTCAGACTTTAAGTCTGTCATTGTCCTTTTTACCCTAAAAATGCTTTGATTCCTCTATTTTTCTCCGCAGCTTCAATGAAAAAGCTAAGAAAACAGAAGTCAGTTTAAAAACCTTTTTGCGAAATGGTTTGTTCATACACAAATTCACACTTGCACACGAGAGTTAGTGTGACATTAAGGTGGCAAATTAATGTATTAATGAAGAACTAAGTCATGAATCCAACTCTCTTGAGACATATTAGCCATGATCGGTGAGGAGGATCTCTACATAATTACAGCAGGTTAATGTAATTACGCAGTCAGCTTCAACAGAACTTACTGATACATGGCATGTGACTAAAGAAATGGGATTTACTGCACATGTAGGGTTACTCATGAGATTAGCTGTGAGCCATTACAACAGTTAAAACAGACAAAGACAGATGTCCTCAAATAAAAGAAATGCTTCACAGCAAACTTATCTAAAATACTGTGTCTCTGCATGTTGTTCAGTCTAAGATTTAAAAGGATCATATAGGAATAATGGCACTGATTAAAACTGTCTGTGTGCAACTTGGTGAACAAACTAGGCCTGTGTGTAAATAAGTAATAAGTTGGACCACAGTGAACTGTTAAATGAATGATACACTTCTTTAGCCAATAGTTAGCTGATAGCCTCAGGAAAAAATCCTGCAGTGTTCACAGTTTGTCCTCAGATACATGTATTTCTGTTTCTTTTTTATGGAGAATGAACTTAATGCTTGAGAATTATTTTTTAAAAACATTTCATCTAAAATAGTCATGTCTAAACCTCACATGCCGTCATCATCTGTTTGTGTCATTTTGTTCAGCACAAGAAATTTTATATTAAAACTGAATTTTGTAGAAACCACTTCAACATTTACATATTTTTTTAACTACAGATTAAGCAACTCTTGTATCACCATTACACTGACTTTAAAACAAAAAAAGTCTTTAAATCTATAAGCAAACTAACTCAACTAAAACCCAGGAAACTAAATTAAATGAAAACTTCTGCCTTAGTGTTCATCCTTCTGGAGTTGGATACTGATTTTTTTTTTTTTTTTATGGGACTGTAATTTATGAGCAGGAAATTCCACTAGAAATACAACAACGTGATCATAATTCTTTGATAAAAATCTCTGTATGCAAGTAGAAAACATTGTTTGTTCTCATTTTTTTGCGTATAACCTAAGTAGGTTTCATATATCAGGTACAAGGTCCTTGACAAGATAGGACGATAAGGAGAGGCCACCTTTACTTATCCTCTGTCTCCCTGACTTCTTGTGATGTACTGCCTCTGCTCCCCTGCTTTACCCCATCATTTTCCTTTGTCTTGCCTCCTGTTGTTTTGCAGTTAATGATTTTCTTTCATTCAGCAGCAATCGCCAAACTTGCAGTGCCTTTACATTTTCTTCACTTGTCCTAAAGTTATTTGCAAAGTGTGCATTGTTCAGTAGAGCTGCAGAACTGGTCAGAGTACTGGACTTTATCAAGCACGATGATGAATCATTATGCTTGATAAAGTGCAGTACTGGTGGTGCTTTGATGTGAACTACATACCGAGACAAGATTATATTTATATTATATTTACTATATTTATATTATGACACAATGATAAATACTTAATTTTATTTGTTTAACTACGTCCATTTGTCTTTTTTCAGGAGGGAAAATAAGGTAAAAAAAGAAGGATAGTGAGTGGATTTTTAGTAAAGAAATACATGTGGAAACCATTCAGTTGTTTTAAAACAATGCACTTTTAAGAAATATTGAAATATAGCTTATTCCTTCCTTTACAGTGTATGCAATCATTACATGATTAAAGGAACCTGGGAGGACTTTGATATACAAACGGCAAAGCTGCAAAGCTAAACTGAACACTTGGTCCCTTCACAGACTGTATTTACAATGATCATTTATCATTAGCCATACTCATGTGAGTAAGGAATTACTTTGGGAAACCTTGAGAAAACTACCTTGGGAAATTTCACTGGGATTTTAGTCATCTGGGATGAGCTATTAGACAGTGGAAACTTGTATTGTGTTCAGAGATTGTACCATTCCTCATCTCCTGTGGACATGCTCTGGACTGCAGATAGAAAGAACCATTCAGGCTGTGATCAGCTGCAACTGCAAAAACCAGGGTCTAAAATGGTTTAGAGTTGTAATAGTCCTTCTGGCACAGCTCATTTACACTCCAGTGATGGCAGCAAGGCAGAAAAATATAGTGAAATTAAAGCAACGTTGCTTTCAAAACCCCATCTTTTCCAGGTTTGTCCATCCATTTTTCAGTAAGACTATTCAGAGCAGCATTCTGCACACAGTATACGGTTAGGACTGAAGATGACTATCTCCATATCATCCCAGCTTTTTCTGATCTGCCTTGCATTCCAGGCAAGATTAAAGTGACATATGTTTAAGTCAAAACCAGAAGGAATGGGAAAATACCACAAAGAAAAGAAAGGTAAAGAAACAACAAGGTAGAAACAATTGTTAAGCACATTCCTCTAAAAAAGAAAGTCAAAAGTGCTAAAGTAAAGTTGGAAATACCTGACACAAAAGATTGGGACTCAGGAAAAAACATGAAAAGTTAGACTGCTTAGTGAACTGTTTCAAGTTTGTCCGTTTCAAGCAATAAAATCTGTAAAGCTTAGAAAATCCAATATACTGTTGAACACAAAGAGCTTTATTTTATTTATTCCTCGGTGGAAACAGAACAAACATAATGCATTTCTATTTTCTAACTCAGTTTTATCTCTGCAAACAATTCATAGAAACCCTCCATCCCTCTGTATACCTCATATCTTAGCTCAGACCCCTGCATCTTTGTGAACACCTGCATATCGGCTTCATGAGTCATACAGATGCCTTAATTTGACTAATTAAGGTGCACCTTCTGCAGGCCTTAAATATCACTGGCAAAAATATCACCCAATTAATCAGCATCTCTGTTTTTGTACTCTGCAGCTTCCACACATATTGCGGTTTTGGTGTAATTTTTGAAGAAAAGTTTGAATTATTTATTTCTTTATGAGGTAATTAGTTTGTAAGCAGAATTAAAAGCAGGTGTTTGATTTAAAAGCAGTCACAAAGAGAAGGAAGCCTTGGTATATTTAGTGTCAGTGTTGGTAAAGCAGGCTTACGTGTCCTTTTGGGTGTTCAGTAGGGCATTGGCTAGTGCTGAAGGAAGGTCCTGGGTTCAGATCTACCAATCTGTTCTAATCTGGGATTTCTCTATGTAGAATCAGCACGTTCTCTCTGCATCTGTGATGTTTTCCAAACGAGTGCTCCACTTTCCTCCTGGAGCGCTGAGAGGTCAGTTGGAAAAGCCAAGTTGCCTGTAGGTGTGAATGTGTATGTCAGTCTATGTGTGTCAGCCGTTTGATAGCCTGGCATCCTGTTTGAGATTCACCCTCACGCCCCCTCGTGCTTGGATGCAGACTCCCCCTCCTTGCAGCCCTGAAGCTTGTTTAGAAAATGCAAATATATTTATTAATGAGTTGTTTAAAGAGAAGGATGAGTGTTCATGACTCATAGGAAGAAGGTTCCTGGTCTAACCTCAGTCAAGACGTTTCTGTGTGCTCTTCTTGTGCATCTGGGGGTTCCCCGAGTACTTTGGAATCATGTCACAATCCAAAAGCATTAATGTTAGGTTCATTGGTTCTCATTCTCATCTTAAAGTAGCATTGCTGAGGTTTGGCAGCAAGTTTCTCATTAAAGGGCCCCCAATGACAGCTAATCCAGAATCCATCCTGGCTCCTATTGGAATCAAAATCAGTTCGATGTTTCTCTCATTCTCAAACAATGTCTTTTTTTTTTTTTTACTTTGATGAATCAGCATTCAGTGAAAACAGCCAATTGCAACCATGTGACATGGAGAGCAAAACTCTTGCTGCAACATGAAGCTCCGGGCCAACACACAAAATTATGCAATTTTGTTTCTCAGCCTCACAGAGCAATGACGGATTCCAAAATGCATGTGATAAATGTCAGTATGCCATCAAAATGAGCCATGAATTCATATATTTTAAGTCAGAAAGTTACAGCCTTACTCCACTTACACTGACATAAGACTTAGCATATGTACCTGACTTTACGCCATCAATAAAATGAAAATGTTTCGATATTTAGAGTATAAATTGTTTAGTTGGACGACATCCAGGTCACTGCTGTAATAATTTCAGTCATGGACTATAACTCTTAGTGTTAATGTATTTAAATTGTAGAACTTCCCCCATATCTTGTATATAAAGTCTCCCAAAGTCATCTCCAGTGTCGCCGCCGGCTCGACTGCCTACGCAGAGCCTTCAGATCCCGTCCGGCGCTGCTGATCCCTGTTCCCGAGGGGGTCCAGGAAACGGACCGTCCTCCACCAGTCCCATTGCCTGAAGTGATCGCTCCTCCTCCACTGGTCCCAGTGTCTGAGAAGATCGCGCCTCCTCAACCTCTTCCAGCACCCGAGGAGGTTGCTTCTCCTATACCTCCTGACCCATGCCCGCTCCTGTTGTCCCGACCTTCCAGCCGTCCCCCAGAGCCAGGATTGCCCTGTTCATCTCAGCCTGTGGGTTGTCCTCCGGAGCTGGGACTACCTCTGTCGTCCTGGCCTTCCGGCCGTCCTCTGGAACCAAGCCTACTGTCTTGGCGGCCTCCCAGCCATCTTTCGAAGCTGAGCCTGCTTCCCGGTCATCCCCCAGAGCAGGCCCGCCCCTGTTGTCCCTGCCTCCGGGCTGTCCCCTAGAACTTGGTCACTTACCGTCTCGGCTTCCTGGACTTTTCTTTTGATCCCTCCTCTGGACCCCCTCCGCCCGCCCGGCTTCGGTCCTCTTTTCTTTTCTTTTTTTTTTTTTTTTGTCGTTTGGGCCGTCTTGTAGCCGTCTCTTATGGGAAGGGGTAAATAAATAAATAAATATCCTTGAACCTCATGCAGTGAGAATCCATCTTCTTCTGTTAGTGTTCTTTATGAGTATATGTAGGTTTTATATTAGATGCCACATATTTGGATTATCTTTTACACAATACTGTACAAAATCTTTTAGACTTTAAATTGTTAGAGATTAGAAGGCAAAGTTTATGATTAAGTTTTCCTTTTAGTGTAGCATTTGAAATGGGTGCATGGATTTCAAAGGATCCGGACTTCTCTTAAAAACATGCATGTTGTGATTTTTGTGATTCTTAACTAAACATTGGCATATGTGTGTGAGCGTGCACGGTTATCAATCTCATTGCAAAGCAGTTTGATGATTCGGCACTCTGTACTGGATGAGCCCGACCTCATACTTAATGGCATCAGCGAAACGGCTCCAGTTCCCCCTTGACCCTGGCCATGTGTATGAAATAGAAAGATGGATAACATTTCACAATGAAGGTGTATCTTTTATTATAATTGAGGTGAAAATCACTATAGCGTGGTTCAACAAATAAAAACCAGCGTAGCAATGGAGTTGAATTCAGTAGAAGCCAAAGTCTACAAGCAATGTTGAGTAAAAAAAAAAAAAAAATCTGAAGGTTTATTTTGCTATCTCCGGTTGGTCACGCTTAATGCTTCTCAAAGACACCCTTTGGCTTTGTGAGCAAAGGTGCCTGTTCTGCGGTTGTGGTTGATCTTTGCTTTAATCAAAATAATTGAAGCCAGTCTTTTGAATGGAGGAGCAGCCTGGTGCAGGGCATCATATTGTTAGGTTTGTTCATTTCTTGGAAAAAAAAAAAGGGCTTTATGAGAGTAGTCACCATTGAAAACAAAAGCAAACACAGATTTGACTGGATAAATCTTCATGCTTCTCTTGCAACACTGTTGAGAAAATGCTGCACAGTTGCTATGGAACCCTCTGTTGCTAAGCAATGGGTTGATTATCAGGGGCTTTTTTATGTACGCTAGCAGTCAAAAGTTTGGACACACTTTCACATTAAATCAAAAGGGAAAATATCCAGCCTTTCACTGTTGGTGTAAGAAACAGTGTTTCCTTTGTAGTTCAGCAAATTTGGCTTTACTATTGACATGGTGTGTGACAAATCCTACATTGACTTCAAATTAAATGTATTCAGTTTCAACTGTTTACTTTGAACTAGATTTTAAAACACCCCATATTTCTATGTAATCATGAAGGGTATCATGATTAATACGACATGGTCTTAAAGCTTTTTCCTTTTCCATGACAATTATTACCATGTTAGACTGTTAGCGTCCAGATGGAGAATTTTTAATCAGGCTTCTTTTTGTAATAGTGCTTAATGGGGTTGGATAAGGAGACTACCTTTTCACATTTTCCCTTTTTGCATTGTTTATTCGTGCATTTTTCTTGGAAAAGAAAAAAAAAAGAAAAAGAAATAAATAAACAAATAATCCGAGAGGGCTAAAATGAACCCAACTCAACATTATTTTAACAATTTTGAGATAAGTTTTTGGTGCTTAAGTTATCAAAATATCTTTTTTTTTCCTTTTTTTAAAAAACGAGTTGAGTAAGGTAAATTATTCTGTTTCACTGGGCAAAAATTATCATTTAAATGTGACATTTTCAAGAATTAGTTAGGGAACTTTTTTTTTTTTTCCCTTTGAAGATCATATTACGCTATTACAATTTACACATCTATAATCTATATTTAGACATCTATAAAGGAATATTTCATTCTGTACACAACATTAAATAGTTCATATGGTAAATTCTATTAAAGGAAGTTGGAAGAACATGTCTTCCAATGGATGCAGTCACGTAATGTCATTTGTTCGTACACTCAAATTCATCCCATGGCTTCTTGGAAAGTCCCATTATCGGTTATATTTAAGGAAATGAATGGCAGCGGCAGGAGGAAGATATGACTCATGTGAGCGTTTCCACATCAGCACAGACGTCAATCTCAAGTATTTCCTTTAATAAGCTACAACGTTCTCATTATAATGTAGGAGGGAGCATTAACTTTATGGCTGAATATACTTGATTAGCATTAATAGATGAGCGTGGTTTAGAGTTGATCATGGTTGGGGGTTCAATACATTCTCTTCACATATGATCATCCTCATGGATACCATTGTGCTTGTTGCTTTGGTGACATGTCTGGTGACATTCTTGTCATATTTAGCCAATTGTTATGGATCGTGGAGGTGTGGACCCACATGCAGAGGTGGGAGGCAGGGATGCAGAACCAAGACACTTCAACAGGAAAAACAGGGTTGACTACAAGAACATACACTAACACACACAATGTGGTGTTGTGCAGTGGGAACAGAAATCAAAGGTGAAAATACAGGGAAACAGAACAAGACAGGTTTTTTGAATAAACTAATTAAGTCTGTTCTTAATGTAGAACTTTATGAATGTGAAGGCAAAACAGGAAAGAAGGCATGAGGGAACTAAACAAAAATAAAACAGTAAACCGGAACTAAAAAGATAACACAAACTCCACACCATGACACAAATAATACAATTTATATAAAGATTGGCATCAAAATGACTTGGTTAAGGCATCAAACAAGCAGTTGCTTTCATGACCTTTAAAGGTTATAAGTAAAAAAAAGAAAATTACAAACCCTAAACTCATACCTGATAAAATCATGATATGTGAAATTGATGAGTAGCTAGAGTCAGCTAACATGAATAAACTAGATTGCCAGGAAGGAAAAACTTGCACACAGACTTCAGCATCGCTGTCAGTTAAAGTCAGGAGGCTGCTTTTTATTCTTTCAACCATTTTTCAGCAAGGAACTTACACTGTTTTGATATGAACTGCCATTACCAGTTCATGGAAAACATTAAATGGGGCAGCCTCACTGCCCACAACGTCAGTTGAGCTTGTCTGCCTCAGGGCAAGATGAGACTGTCAGACTGGAAGCTAAATGTGGCGACACATTGTTGTAGTTTGGACGATAGCATACATAGATCATAGGCAAAGTAGATGAGAGCAGGGCTTAAAAGAAATAAGTCGAACTGTGAGTTGAATAAAAACATTATTATGAAGACAGGATGAATGCTTAGATGGATTTGTAATGAAGGAATTTACCAGAGAAAATGGAAGTGCCTCAATTACAATAATATAGCTTACCATTTAGTCTGTGCTGTGAAGCTTTCCTAAAAACACTGATTGTTTGCACAATAAACAGCAAGTCAATGCTCAATGCTAGCGTCCGCATGGGAGTGTTCATGCTGGTATAACAAGTGACCAACAGACTGTCATACTTGTATCCATCAAAAAACCTCCGAGAACACCTTTAATATCTTTAAATTAAAATCCCTCTGAGTGCTGTTCCTGTTCCCAGTTTTGCAGGGAGCCAAAAAAAGACAAAGCTGACAGTCAATTAAAGATTAGCCCATTTTTTTCTTCATCTGTTGTGTTTGAATATAACACATCTACATCCAACCCTTCATCTGACATCTGCTGGAATCTGCTCCTGCTGCGATGTTGGCCAATATTCATCAGAAAACCAGGGCAGGTTGACACATTCAGTGTTTTGCTGGAAAGTAATGCCGAAACTGTTTACACACTCGCTTGATTATTGTTCACAGATAATACGCTTTGCCTCAGGGCATTATGATCTCTTTCTCTCAGTAACTACTTTCTTTTGTACAAAGTACAACTTTTGATAAATTAGCATGAAGTCAGACTAAGGCAAGACATGAATTCACATTGATGCTGGAAAAGCTAAAGTATTTTCGAAGACATTTGAAATGCTGTGGGGAAAATGGGAAGAAATAAGCTTATTTAAAGATCTAAAGGTCTTTTTTTTTTGGTGGAAGCATTTTTCTTCTATAGTTTTTGAGTTATGAGTACAGGTAATTGTTTTAAATGTGAGAATGTAGAGCACCTCAATTGCCTTTTGCTTCACCAAGACAGAATCAAGATAAGCAGACAAACAATGTCTGAAATTTGGTTATATATGTTTTCATCTGATGTTTCACTGTTATTGGTTGCTGTTATTGGTGCTATCTGACCTCCTACCAATCCTCCTTCTTTTCTTTTGTAGAGAAAGATAGGGAGTGTGACAAAACTTTTGGGCATTTAGGATGATAGGACAAGTCTGCGATCAGAAAGTATAGACTAGATGTGAGACGAGACAATGTGGCTGAATGGATTTCCTCGTGAATATTTTAGAGTCAGCAATTGAAGCCAACTGTTATATGCAGAAGACTCATAGACTGAAATGATCTTTAAGCCATTTACAGTAGTTGGGTCAGGTTACAGAAGATGGACCAGTCTACATACAGCAATCGTTCATTTTGGCTTGGTGTTGTTTGTCAATTGATTGCCTGATGGTGCTAAAATCAGTTTTACACCAGTATATAAAGATCCATGCAGAGATAAGTATTTCATCTCCTTAAAACCTTAAAATTAGGATAATATAATAAAATATTATGAGGAAGTGCAAAGTCTCTAATCTTTGCACTTCCTGAAAGTGTTTCTTCTGATAAGTCTTTGTCAATTTCCAAAATAACTTCAAAACTTTTTTAGTTTAGGCAGTTGTTCCTGCCTGTCTAAGTAGCCCATCAGATAATATTACTTCTTGTAATATTTTCTTTACAATACATTTATTTCATTGCATTTTCAAGCTGCATTGCGAAATTTCAGAATTGTGCATTATGAAAAATACAGAAGTTGGCCTGGACAGCAGACATGAAAAGCGCAAACAAGCTGTGCAAAGTGGAACAGCACAGACTTTATTTATGCTTATGTTCTTCAATATTTGCAGCAAGAGGTTCAGTATCTTCTGTAGTGCAGATTGCAGCTGTTTTTGCAGCCAGTTGTTGGTGCAATAGGATCAGACTCAGTGACTCAAACAAAACTAAACAAATAGATGTTGATAGCTGTTCCTGTACTGGGGAATACTTTGGAACCAAAAATGAGAAGAGTAATGTTGTACATGTGGCTTGATTTACAATACAGCATTACCTTAACACAACAATGTAATTACACAACAGGTTGTCCTCAGACAGAGGCTGCTTCAGCTCTTCTGCTGTATGGGACAGGACAGGAAGAAGCTCTTTCCCACAGCATTAACCTTACAAAAATAATCCTTTATATTGAACGCTTGTTTATCCTATTTATTTGTTTGTTTCGTTTATTTCATCAATCTTTCACTGAAGTGCAACAGTATAATTTAACGTAAGATTCTATTGTATTGTATACTGCACACTCTTTGTGGCCAAAGCTAGGTCGGATTCTGGCAGTGTGCCCTGCAGGAGGTTGTCTAAGCCTGTCCATGCATGCAAACAACTACGAGTTGAGCCATTTCTGTATGCCATATTCAATAATGGTCTTTGCTTCCTCATCGCCCTGGGTCAGGAAGCACTCGGTTCTTAATTGCTCGGGGTGCTTGGACCCTCTACTTTCTTTCCATTCTACTTTTTGTTTGTTCTGGTGTGCGTGGTTACACTGAGATTGCAAAATGCAGTAAACAATTAAACATTTAATGAAACAAAACACAATAAAACACTGATAATTTAGTCTATCAGTGTTTTGGTTTATTGTTTTGGAAGAATTGGTTCTTGCATCATGACAACAATTTAAACAAGTCATCAAACCAAGTTGTCGTGGATTCTTTTCTCTTTTTTAAAAAAAAACGCTTTTAAACATAATGTCCTCAGGTCAAATGTGCTCATTTAGGTCATACAGGGGGCTGAGCAATAAGATAAATGTACTTAGTAATTTAAACAAGAAAAAAAGTTGAATCTATGCTATTATTATTGAAGTACACATTATAGTGAGAGAGTAATGTAGCATACACTGCTGATATCTAGCAACATCCAATAATGAGATGTAGTCAGAGTCCTTTTTACATGTACTGCTTTTCTTTTAGGAAAGTGATGGTACTTAGACAGATTAGTGCTACATAAGTTATTTTGTACACTGTCAAAAATCCTTGAGTTCTCAAGGATCCATAAACATCATCAGGACGCCTGCCCTCTACAGCTGTCATGATTGTCTTTCCTTTAATTTTGCATTTCAAAGCATTGTATTTTAAGAGTATTCATAGGAAAGTTTCTGAATATGTACGAGTCAAAAAGAGAAGAGAAATCTGTTTGTGAGTTTGAGAAGCACATCAGCAGGACCTGGAAATGAATCACCTGGTTGTTCATGAGTCACCGAATAAATGAGCTCACCTGCTTCCAAGACGTACAAGTGATGTCATGCTATTACAAAAAAAAAAAAAAAAAAGAAAAAAAAGGAAACTAAAGCTTATTAAAGGTCCCACCCAGCACTTCACTATCTGTAACAATAAGCCGTTAAAAACCTTTAAAAATAGGTAAAGCCAGACCTTTCAATGTGCTACTGATTAAGATGGTATAAATACAATTTAACACTTGATTGATAGCATCTCATGTCGCGTTGTTAATTTCCATAATGTGGCAGTGGAAAAGATCGAGATATAGAGCAGCAGAGGGAAAGGGTTCTTGAAAGATAGAAGAGGAAAATCAGCAATAAAAATGCACAGCAATGCAATCATATACCCATTACAATTTTTTCATTTAAGGTGAAGTTTATGGGTTAGATTCTTCTTTTTTTTTTTGGATTTGATGATTTATATGATAACCTATACTGCAGTAGAGCTGTTTCTGTGTTGTTTATGATTACTATGAAAATTCAATTTCCACTATAAAACCAAAGAACATTATCAGAATATACTGATTCAGCTTTGCCTCATGAAACCAGTCACTGGTGCACTTTATATTTTCAAAGTCAGCAATTCATATTTTGCAGCCTGATCAAGCAAAGTAAAGGTGACAGTGGAAGTGAAGGAGAAAGGAATGGGAAAGGGTGTTCAGGCGTACTGTATGCATGTAAAGAAACAGAATTCATTTGAACTGGTAAAATGCTGAGAATCAAATCTGCTTGCTCCCAAAATCTGGTGGGCTTCAGGCATCAAGAACAGTTCTGCAAGTTTCTTACTGTGTCATTGCAGATGTCTTGTTTGTGTTGTGATGCTGAAATTCGAAAAGTTTGTTTGTGTGTTTGAATCAAACTCAGTGTGAACAGATCGGATTTGAGCAAAACTGAATTAAACAGGAGATTTAGGTGCTGTTGACATGGCGTGCAGTAATGTTATCATCACAGTTAGTGTGAACTAATAGGTAGGCATTTTACTTCTGCATATTACACAAATTCTTGAACTTGTGACAAGTTTGCACGCAGGCATATTTGTGTTTTCACATTAATGATTGTAAACAATGCAGTCGTATTGGTTTTTTTTTCTCGTTTGTTTGTTTTAAGGCTCTGTCTGCTGCCAACATGAGCACTGTGAATGGATTATTCTTGTAAACCTAAGGCCTGAATATTGAAGTGAGCTGAATGTTGTTTTACATGTAGGGAAGAAATCGTGCATAGCTGCTTACATGTTGACAACATGTACTGTAATCATGTAGATGAGGCACAGTTTGCTCTTCCTGTGCCTTTACATGGGTTGCTAGCCTAGAAATTAGTATGGATGAGTGCATTCTCTCTGTGTTGAGGGTAAGCTTCTGAGATTAACTGATCTTTACACCATGTTTTGCAAACACTGTCACTGGCAAAGCATATACAGAGAAGCTTTTGTATTAGGCAGCAACTGGCTTGAAAATCTGAGCTTTTATCAATATAGCTGAAGTAAAATCTTCCATCTGATGCTGGTCTTTTTAAGAGGAACATTGGAAAAATGATTGGGTGATTAGAATTAATCATACACAAGAAGAAATGCATAGATAGTATTCCTTTTACGCTATTTTTGGTAACATCAAGTTTCCTTTTGCTCCCTCAGGTCCCCCGGTCATTGTCGGAATGAGCATCAACGTAGCCAGCATCGACTCCATCTCAGAAGTAAACATGGTGAGTTAGAATCTCTCGTCTTATTTCAGCGTCATGTTTTTTTTCCATCATCAGAAGTCCAGCCGCAGCCTGTAGTTTCTGTCAGCTTTACTGAAGTTCCCTTTGCTGCCCAGTATCAGTAGGAGACATTCATGAGGTTTATAATAGGCCATCAGGGCAAATGCAGTCGTGCATCTGCAAAGACATGATTAGTCCGTGCTTTCCTGACTGAAACGGATACAGATAGTTGTCATAGTAATTGGAAAAAGGTGTTTTTTTTTTCTCCTCCTTCTTTCTTTTCAAATCCTGAACAGAAAACAATTTGTTCACAGCACAATCTCTGTAACTTGCCGGCAGTCAGGAATGCAGGCTGGGTGGAGTAAAATGCAATATGGCTGCAGTCTGAGCAATGACGTCACTCTCAGTTCTTTCTTTATTTCGCTCAGCGTGACACAGTCACTCATGGCGCAGCTCAGTCCTCCCACATGCATCCGCTTTTCTAAGTCTGTTTCTTTTCTTTACTTCTGTCTGCTTTCCTTTTTTTTCCAGAAGTATTGAAGGATTAGTTTATCTGTAGTATGGCTGAGTGCTCATTCGTACCCGACAATAATCAATTTTAAGAGATTAATCAGAATATGGAAGACACTTGTTTTCTGGAAGTGCTACTTGATTTACATTACAATACTGTTTGGAAAAACTATATTACCCTGGAATGCAAAGTAAATATTTTGAAATTGTCTTTTTTTTTTTTTACTCACTGTAAAAATATAAGGTACAGCACTTTGGCCACAGGGGCAATGATCCATTAGCTGAAACAGCATACAGTATCTCCAGTTGAGTGCATTTGTAGTTTGGTACAGTATAATATGTAGGTACAGCTGCACTTAGAGGTTTCCTTTGTTTTAATCTTATTCTATTTTTATATCATGTAATACTGAGTTCTTCAGCTTTTTTTTTTTAAACAGTCATACATACTAAACAGTCTTCCTGGTCTCCCATGGATGGCTAACAATATGGTCCTATCAAAATGGTGATTCGGCCTGTTTCTCTTTCTGTATTCATGTTGTGGTAAAACAGTGATACAGTAATATTTTTTTACTAATCAAATAATGTTATTTTGTTCATGTTTTATAGTTTTTTCAGCTTGTGATGTAGCTCTTCTCTTTTTGTCAGTTCATGTTACTTTTCTATCTTTCTTCCCAGGATTACACCATCACAATGTATTTCCAGCAGAGCTGGAGAGATAAACGTTTGGCCTATGGTGAGCTGAACCTTAACCTGACTCTGGACAACCGTGTAGCAGACCAGCTCTGGCTCCCTGACACCTACTTCCTTAACGACAAGAAGTCCTTTCTTCATGGAGTGACAGTGAAAAACCGCATGATCCGACTTCATCCTGATGGCACCGTCTTATATGGCCTGAGGTAAAATCAGTATCAATAGTTGGTGTCATGTCTTACTTAAGCATTTCATTTCCTCTATTTCTTTTTTTTAATTTAAAATTCAAACTGAAAAATAAAAATAAAATAAAATAAAATAAAAAAAAATCCTCTATTTTAATATTTTATTAGCTCTGCTTTGTGGACCTGAACTAGCCTTTTACAGTGTGTTTCTGAATGTACAATGTGGCTTTTGCAGAGCCAGTGCATTTTTAATACACATAAAACAGATGCCGTTAGAGGATCAGTGTTGATAATATGAAGTATGTTGTTTTGTTGCACAATACTGACAGGAAGCACTATGTTATTATCAAAAGATACACCTTATGCAATAGTGAATGCACCTGATCTTAGCACTCCTAGGGAGGCATTTTTTTACAAACTTAGTAACTGCTGATACATTACATTTTAATATATAGCGTATAAATGGAGTATAACTCTGAATCAAAATGGCCTATGTGCTCCTGCAGACTGAAGACTACAGCTGAGATGGACTCTCTAAGAACAGTGGTTGCTCTGCAGTTTTATCTCTGTTTGACAATTTTCCAACTTTTTACTCCACTTTGTGCACAAAGAACATTTGTACATGCCATCATAAATGCTTCGGAACCATGTGTCTCCTTGTAGGAGTTGGTGTTCTTAAACGACAGCTGTTTGCATGGATTTAGTCCTGTTACAAGAGTTTTATTTTACTCAAGTTCCACAAAATATAACAGTTTTAGATGAATGGAAAAGTCATTTTGACTACCACTGTGGAGTGAAGACCTGATGCACCCCCTGGGATCTTTATCAAACACTTCTTATCTCTAGATTAGGAGCCAGTTAAAATGTTCTTAAATGAATCAGACTATGTTGAACTTCCTGCCTCCCAGCAAACAATTGGAAATCTGCTTCATGGTGTTTTAACACTCCTTGCCCAGTGTATGTCGGGACTTATTGTAAAGCAATCCCTGGAGCTGTAGGCTGGTCTTACAGTAATACATGAAATTAATTCAGCCTCCCAAGTCTCCCATGTGAAGCCCAGTGAGGATTTGTTTTGTAGAAATACAATAGAATATTCACAACATAGTTTTCATAGATTTACAGACATGAAAGTTACAATCACAATGCTTTCTTTAACTTCAAACAGATCATTATTGTCTGCAGGTAAACACAATCTTTTCTTGAATATATCATGCAGCACCAACATGTTTCAGTAGAGGATGAGATTACAGTAGTAAGCTGGTTCCATCTGTAATGAACAATTTAACGTCTTAAAAATCCAACTCCAAAAAAAGTTGTGACCCATATTCTCATAATAATTGTTAAAATATACAATACAATACATATGATAGTTCAACTGATAGACAGAACATAAACTGCTGTCTATTTGCCCCAATCAAGTAAATCTTGATACTTGATATCACCTGTGGCAGTATGAAAGACGAAGTATTTCTGTTAGTATATATAATTCATTCCTGGAGCAGAATGAATGATGGCAGGTTTATTTTTGGCAACGTAAACAGACTCTGAAGTTGTATTTTTATAGTTACTATGTGACCACAGACAGTCATGTTTTGGAAAGAGTGCGAGGTACATCAAAGTTAAGGTTCAAGGACCCTAAGAGGCTAAAAAAAGGTTTAATATATTCCCCCACCTCGCATGTCCCAGATCACTGTGACAAACCAGACAATTCAGTCAATAGTAGTGTGCACAGAAGGACCCATTTAAAATCCCCAGGGTCCTGCTAAAAGGAAGAATGTGTTTGTTCAAACTCCAAATGGATTGTTGCTTTTTTAACACAAGTCATTTTGATAAAGTAATTTGATCGGAGACGAAGAAGCCGAAACGTGTTTTGTTCCATGAATAAACCAAAATAGCAGCAACAAGGTTTAGATCTCATAAGCTGGTAAATTGTTAATGTGGGAATCCATGTTCAGAGGCTCTGAATTATTAAATTAGTGCTGACACAAAATGAGATCTGATTGGATTTGTTTGTTTTTTTTTCCCTCTCTCTTTTTCCTCTTATGATTCTTCATAAAGACTATTATCACTCCAGAAGGAAAGCAGCCTCACTGGTTGGGCAGCATGTATATCTGTGAGATTTCTGTTTTGTCGTTAACCTTTATAAAAGTAGTTCAATTTTGTGAAGAAAAAAAAAAAAAAGTAATGCTACTAATGACCAAAAAAGTACAATCTGTAATTGCACTAAACATATATTACCAAGAAAATTATGTTACCAAAAAGATTAAGTTGCCATTTAATAAGCAAGTTCCATTTCATGCCCTGGCAGGGGAAATGAAAGCTAGGTTCATACACCTGCTCAAGCTGTTATGGACAAAAATTTTAGCAAAACTAAGTTCCAATGCTGCGTTAATTCAATTAACAATAACGTAGCTTTTAAATTTGTGTGTAAAAGTGTGTTTAAAAATACTTTCAAATTAAAAACTTTCTGCCGCCGCCAATTAAAGCAGGTAGAGGCTCAGGAGAATTCATTGCCAAAATGTTGCTAAATTACACTGCGCCATCTGATCTGAATAAACATTCCCAGCTGCTCCACTCAGCACACATGAGCAGATGCATGCTCCTTTGGAACAAGAGAAGTACAAGCAAAGAAAAATAGCATTACACCTGCATTTGCATCTTCACTGGCTTTGAAGGTGCATTAAAAGAAAAAAGGAAATGTAATGCTGATACATGAATCTATTCACTGTGTCATCTTCAAAAATAGATGAGTTCATTGTTTCCATTATTTTGTTTCATGGGATTACAGTTATACTCAAACAAACAATGGAACAATAGTTTTGTATTAATGAATAAATAATCAAGTCAAACAAATGGAGCTATTTTTAGTGATCATCAGCCACTGCAGTGATGGTGTATGGCAGATGGCATGAAGCCCTTGGATATGTCCTCCAGACCATTTTTCAGCAGTATACTGTAATTAGAGGAAGCACATAATCTACATCCAGTGGTGATTCCAGGACCTTTGCAAGCCTCCTGCAAGCATGTAATTAAACTGCTTTGTGGAAATGTTTGACTTTGCCTGAGGGTTGTGTGGACATTTTTTTTTTCCTAGAACAAAAGACACAGCTAACAATAGATGTTTATATTTTCAGTTCAGTTCATTTGAATGAAGAGGCGCTGAAGTCAGACTGCTCGAGGTTTTTGTTGTATTAAATACATTTTAAGACCGTCTCTTTGAATCTGTCCCCTGCGCTTCTGCCATGCGTAGAAGAATGCAAACTAGCTCGATCACATTATACACAATAATACACCTTGCACTGTGCTCCATCCACTCACTTTGAAACATGCTGCTGCTGGTGTTTGTCTTTATTTTTAGCTTTTTATCCAAAGTCTTACTGCTTATAGTGATTTTATGTGAGTAGTGTTGATCAGCAAGCTCTATTTTTACAGTTATGTTAGGTGCAAGCTGACAGTCTCGCTGCCTCACAACCCCACCCTCAATTTTTACCCACTGATCTAGCTTTGAGCATTGAATGGTGCTTGTTTTGACCTTATTCTGTCAGATTAATGTTTAGATTCTACCAGTCATATTGGATTCAATGGGCTGTTTTATATTTACATTAATGAATACAATCAATATAAAAAAAAGACTTTACTGACATGGTAAGAACCCCCATCTTATCTATTTATGTAGAGTAACAGAGCATGTCCATGTGGAGCAGTGATATCCAAAGACAGGAAGTTGTTCTGAAGTTCTTACTTTAGTCCATTCCTTGAGGACTTTTAGTGTTTCTTTGCTCTAAAACACCTGATTGCAATAAATAGATCCAGCAGCGTTTTATTCATAATTTAATTATTATCATTCATTATTATTATAATTATTTTCAATAATTATGTCAGGTGTATTATCATTAATTACATCAGATGTATTACCATTCATTATGCCAGGTGTATTATCATTAATCATGTCAGGTTTACTATCATTAATTACATCAGATGAATTATCATTATTCATGTCAGGTGTATTATCATTATTCATGTCAGGTGTATTATCATTAATTACATCAGATGAATTATCATTATTCATGTCAGGTGTATTATCATTAATTACATCAGATGTATTATCATTAATCATGTCAGGTTTTCTATCATTAATTACATCAGAAGTATTATCATTAATCACGTCAGGTGTATTATCATTAATTACATCAGATGTATTATCATTATTCATGTCAGGTGTATTATCATTAATTTAGTCAGGTCTATGATCAATAAGCGTGACAGTTTCTAGGTAACTGGCACCTTCTGGTTCTGTGGATGTAGGTCTTAATTCTTTGTTTTTGTAGTTTTTCCAAACTCTTTTAAGTCTCTTTGATAATTCGTTCTTATTAAATTTTTAAGTAAAGAAAAAACATAAGAAAGATAAACATTCCTACTCAAAATTCTGTGCAATCTTCCATATAAATGTGAGATGTCCTTGTTTAGATAGAAGAAGAAAAGCAATGCAAACAAAATGTAAAAAAGCAGACTAACTAGTTTGGTATGTTTAAATCGGAACTTTCTTGGTTTAAAACCGCAGTGCTAATCATTCAGCCCAACTCATTAATGGTCATGTAAAATAACATAAAACCTAAGGAATAGTAAATTAGCTATATATATTTTATTTTGCTAATGCAAAATCTTTGGCATTTTCTGGCATCTTTCTAGAGATTTTGAATTTAGGGCCTCCTTATTGGGTATCACATTGATGTGTCTTTAGGTCAAGTGAAAGATGAGTTCCTTTGCTGCCAAGGACATAAAAAGTTTCCATAAATGCACAGTATGCCTGCCCACAATTTGCCTTCAGGCAGCCACATGTAAGAGTGAAAATGCATATAAGCTCTAAAATCCAAGACATCTAAAAAAAAAAAATGTCTTACTTATCACCGTGAAATATTGCTTTTGTAAAAATCTTTCATTGCAAGACTTGAATTTAGGATGAGAGGTGAAATGTTTAGAAGAGGAGCACATGACGCGCAAGAGAGCATTTGAATTTTGTAAATTCATTTTGTAGACATCATTCAAAAAAGTTAGATTCAGCTTTGGATAAAAGCGTCTGCTAAATAACTGTAGAATAGTTTAAAAAAAAAACAAAAAACATTTAGAGCAGGTTTTCTGAACTTGCTGGTATAATGAGAGGCTGAAACATCGTTAGCAGACTGACAAGTTGGTTTGATAGTGTACTTGGTCCTGAGAGCATTGGGGGCTTTGTTGAGCTAAGCTCTTGCCAGATTGTGTTTTCTCATTTTCAATTCCTGCGACTCTGCTCTCTCTCTTGTTCTTCTGTTTATTAAGCCAAGTGCTGTGATAGTACAGTGATCTTCTTTAGTAAGCAAGCAACCACACAGACATGGATACAGGAGTAGACTGTGTAGGCGTCAAAAGTATTGCTCACGTATCTAAACGCCTCTGTGTCTGTAGTGCCGAGCTTCTGGTATCCACCTCCATACTTCTTTAGTTGTGTTATGTTGGCAGGCGGCAGGCGCTTGGTCAGAAATGCTGGAAGTAGCCTACTGAATTATTTTTAATATTCTATTCATAGTCCCTTGTGGTGGTTCTTTCCTTTTCCGAAGTTGTGAATTGGCACTATATTGATAAAACTACATTTAACTGAATGAAATTAAGTTACTGTGCTGGCTGTGCAAAAGCCAGGCGACCTGTTTAGGGTGTAACCTGCCTCGCACCTGATAACTCCCATTTGGCTCCAGCTTCCCCACAACCCTTAATTTGAATAAGTTGTATAGAAAATCAACAAATGAATGACTAATTTTTGTATGAAAAAAAAGATAAGACAAAGAAAGAAAAAGGTATTCCACTTTATTCACATACAAGAAATAGCAAGAAATCTACACAGACGACATAGTGCTGATTGTCAGACTGCAGTGCCTGCTCAGGTCTAAAGGATGCTGATCATCTCTGGTGGGACTGGAAGTTGCTGACCTACATCTGCTGACATTTCCAAATCCCTCGCCCTCGCTGTGAGCCGTCCCAGCTCGTGCCTACTCAAGTGTTGAGTCTCTCCTGACTTGTTAACTGTCAAACATAAAGTCAGTTTTATTTCTACTGTGCTTTTTTTTTTTTTTTGCCAAAGGAGTCAAGAATGTATTTCTGTCCATTACTCAAAGCTGCTGTTGCTGCTACTACGGCCTGAACCATGCTGATATACCCCAGATACTGTTTTTTAAAAAACTCAAACAGCAACTTGTCACCCTGTTTACAATTGCAGAGGACACATAGCCTTGCTTCAGTGAGAGTCCTGAGAGAGCACTTGATGGGTTCCTCTATATTTTAGCTTGGTTTCAGTTTTCACCTCACCGCACCTTTTCTTTTTTTTAAGAATGCATTTGTGGGTGGAAAATTTGTGCACTTTTGTTTTATGGCCATGATAAAGTGAGTAGTTTTTCCATACACTCAAATAAAACAGTAAACAACACATTAAGAGCATTGTAGTGTAAAGTGAATTAACCACCTGAATATGAAGACAGGGTTTGTTCAAAGTTATTTAAAATTAGGGCCTTTGCAAGAAAATAAAGTTAATGGTACGTAGTTTGTGAAAATAAGCTCACTAACTGCAGCTTGTATCAGTCTTTTGACCTGACAGTGTACCTGTAGTTACATATTACTTTAAGCTATATGATAATATTTCTAATGGCTTTACCTTTGGATTTCTGAAGTTGTTTTCAAGTCAACTTGATCCCCAGAAAAAGGATATGTTCATGCTTTTAACAACTATTCTGAGCAGGCACAAGCCTGACATTAATAAACATTACGAACTCATACCAAGAATGCTTTTATATTCCAGCATATCTACTGAGGTTTTGGCTGAGTTCCAAATAAAAAAAATACATGCAGACTTGTCTAGACTGTCCTTTTCTTTATAAAAAAAAAATATCCATGGGGGATATTTGTATATATAGGTACATACTTTAGATACATTCCAAGAAAAAAGGATTTTTTTGTGGTTGTAAAAGGAATTACTTTGGAAAGGTAAAATACTGGCCACTTTGTTAAAAGAATGTATATTAATCCTAAACACAATTCTTTCTCATCCGAGAGAGAGAGAGAAAAGGGTAGGATTAAATGTGTGTTTAAATAAAATTTTATTTGTTATTACCATGTAATATGAGCTAAAAGACAACTATTAACTGTCAGAGTTTTGCTGTAAAAGGAAAAAAATCCATCCATGAAGGTGACTGTGCCATTGTGAAAAGCTCAAACTTTGATAATTTTGTAGCTAGACTGAAGGCAAGTTTTTTTTCTGAGCCCAACCAGGAAGTGTGTAACTGACAGAACTTATGTTGGTCTCTGTCTCACATCCTACAAAAGCCTTTGGTTGAAAGGGCACTATTTACTGCTCCATCCTGTCTTAGCTTAACAGAGACGTCTTTGTGCTCAAACGTAAACAAACAGGAGCTATATGACCATTTCAGTTGAAACAGGAACATGTGAAGAGCAACTAAAAGGTATTGTAAAGAATTAAATAGTTGTTATTGGGCAGTTCTATGTTAAAAAAAGAAGAAAATCATGATCTTCCAGTGACCCTTCTCGTTAACGTAATTGGCAAAGATGTTATTTGAGTGTAACAAGCGTTTCTGCTGGATGGGGTGCTGTGAGACAGAAGGGAGATGCAGTACGGTGTAGATGCAGTAGCAGAATGCGGCTCAGTAAACACAAACCTGTCACTGCTTTTATTCATGTATATTTGCCTTTACCCTTAATGGAGCATTCTCCCATCATAGTTGCAGAAACCTTTCCTTCCTTTCTGTTAATCTGGCCAAATCAGCCTCAGCAGAATATATTTTGTTTTCCAATTACCTGCTGAGAAAACTCTGCTCGTGTCACCATGACCAATTTACAGACTTTGTGTTTCAGCAATACTTGCAATCATCTACAGTATTGCTAATTGTGTACATTGTATATGAGTGTGTAGATCTGCTTACTGCATCAATAGGAAACCACAGTCTGTGGTGTTATTTCTGGCTGCCATGATTATTAATGCATCTAAAATTTGTTGCATCCCTGAAAGGGTTAAACTTCACATGATTCCCGTCATGTTCTAGCATGCAGCGGAGATGTGTATTATGCATGTGAAAGTCTGTCTGCGAATGGGCTGGTGGCTTCTGTCACAGAGATGATGAACCGAAAATTTATTTTTTCTCTTTCATTTAGAGAGGGGCAGTAAGCGTGAGAAAGCTGGTAGCATGAACATGTACCAGCTGGTATCAAAAACAGAAATGCAATTATTAAAATGTGCTGCACCAGTAAATATCTCAGTTAAATGAAAAGACCCCCACATGTGTAATTTGTAGCCAAAGCTGTTTTCCTGGGCTTCGAGATTTATTGATGTTCATAAAGCAATATGCACGTATCTCTTCAAAAGCTACCTTGCAGAAAATCCTATATGGGGGAGGGCAATGAATAACATACATCAACAAAATGTAAAGTTGAGCAGTTAGTGATCTGAAATTAGAAAATGTGGAATACAAACAACTTTTTTCTTATCATAAGAGATCAAATAAGAGAGCAATGATTACTTTCCATGGCTACATAACAAATTCAGACATTCCTAATATGTAATGACCCTTAAGAGAAAGAAGCTATTTCAAATCCCTAGAAACCCATTAAAGCCCATATTCACCACACTACAAGTAAAAAGCCCTGTGAAGTATTGAACTGCTGCAGTTCATTCATGTTCAACAAATAACAACAAAATAATTACTCCGAAGTACCGTATGCATTGCTATGGGAATTCATGGTGTCAAAAATGATATAATTGCCTTTGTTGTTGATGACACAGGTCTTTATTTTTCTGCTCTGTCCTCAGAATAACAACCACCGCTGCTTGCATGATGGACTTGAGGAGGTACCCTCTCGATGAACAGAACTGCACCCTGGAAATTGAAAGCTGTAAGTTATGATGAAAACACACTCATAGACTTACAATTATTACGTCATTTAAAACAAAGACAACACTTGAAAATACAGTAAATAGATTACTTTATAGTAATCTATAATTATAATATTGATATGATATGTATAATATATTTATAATATATATAATATTTTCTATGGTTTTTTACACTGCAGATAATTTGTACACCAAGTGAGGATTTGCTAACTCTTTTGTCAGGTGACAGATGCATTATTGGATCTTCCGAAAGCTTTATTATAGTAATAAATATTATTCCTGTTCATTTTTATGAAAACACCTCAGGCCACTATCATAGTTATGTGTTTGTGTAGTTTTGCTTAATTTGTCCTCATTCTGAAAATCTGATTCAAATTAGATGGTTATTTAAAAAAATAAAATAAAATATGTTAAAATAAATAAAACAAAATAATAGAGTTCAAAGAGCTACTGTGTTCTTGGTCTTAACCAGCAAAACATCTAGCAAAAAAGTTACAAGTTGTTTGTTGGAGAAATGTATATTGTTCCCCTACATCTGCATAGAAACATGGAAAGATTTGTTATCTGATAAGTGTGCTGTTGCATACCACATGTTTCCGCTAAAGTAAGTTCATTGAACCCTTTTTATACGAGGCCTCTGTTGAAAGTAATTAAAATACATTCTTACTCGAACAAGCAGCTTTAGAGTAACTAACTTGCTTTTAAACTTTGCTGAGTAAGACAGCTTTCCAAATAAGAAATCACAGTAATGTCTTCCTCTTAAAATAATCTCAAATATTGCTGCATCATATTCTAAATGATGTTTGATTCAGCATATTCATTAGAAAAAGGTAGATACAAATTTTAAGGACACTATAAGTAACCTAGGCAACAAATGCTTTCATATTATAATTGTCCAGGAGAAAATGTGCTAGTTTTGTAATTAGAGACTGCATTAACTTGATCATTTTCAGTGACAATGCCATTAATCAAATTGACCTGCTCAATATATTTATGTTTTGGGGTTCTTGTTCCTCAAGATGAAAAAGCAGTGTTTATTCCCAGGCACTGGAGTAAACAATGAAATATGAAAAGTCTATAAATTAATAAACTGCATAAAAATCGGCTGTTTACGCTCATGGAATGGCATGCACCGGTGACTTGTGCACATTAACCATCAGTTTGATGGATTAGGTAGGCAGTTGTTTCAATTTCATGGACAATGTCACATTTCTCTACCCTA